>NW_015168752.1:100696-134540 GCF_001447785.1 Gekko japonicus | reverse complement strand
ATGACCCCAGGTAGTGGGAGGAGGCGCCTGGCTGAAAACACCACCCGAACAAGACCAGTACTCACCGACTGGGGCCAGGCTGATGACAGCATGGCAAGAACCCAGCCCACCATCAAGGGGGTGGCCAGAACAAGGCAGGTGGCCATCACAGAGCAGAGGATCAAGGAAGGCACTGCACAGACGCACCCGACCCCACCGGCAAGTTCCCTGGATGCTGAGTCATGCCTGGGAACCAACAGAGCCACATCCGAACCCCAAGGCGTGGAGGAGAGAATCTGTGCCCCAGCGACACTGGACCGAGGCGCCGGACCACACCCTGAAGGCAAGTGACGCCAGTGGGTCAGGCAGTGGAGCGGGACCCAGAAAAGGTTCCAGCCCCGACTGAGCCAATCCGGAGCTGGAAGTCTCATGTGACAGAAGAAGCGTCCACACAACAACACAGGGGTGGGAAAATGAGGCGTGACATGGGTCAGTGGTGGGAATAAAAGAGGAAACTGCCAGAGCCAAGGAGGAAGGAAAAGCTGGAGTGATATACGGCAGAAGACAGACTGAGCGAGAGAGAGACTGCTGAGGTCTGGGAAGCCTGAATTTCCAGCTAGAGTAGTCTATGGGTGCAGTAACCCATAAGGGACGTTCTATATCTGAGGCATATGGCAAAGCTCTAGGATCCTCCTTCGACTTGTGGCAAACCCCTAACCCAACGAGGGACCTGAGGGCCCGCCTGACAGCTGGTTTGTTATAGTGGATAGAGAGGAGATGCCTAGAATTAGTTTCTTCTTTCTGTGATCCCAGATTTTAATAGCTGAGGAGAGGAAAGGATTGTTGTGAAGTGATTTAGGGCACCGAGATGGTGACATCCATGTTATTTCCTGCAACGTGAAGGGTTTCACGTATTCTTGCTCCATCTGAACCCAAATTGATTAAGAATTTTGTTGTTGTATTTGAATCACAGTTGATAATGCTGAAGCATGGAAATAATTGCGAAGTGATGGGAAGTCCAGACCTTCCAGAGAAGAAGGTTTGATTAGTATTTTCTGATTAATTCTGCATTTTTCCCCTCCCGTAGGAAGTAAGGTTTTTTTTTGCCAGAGGTGGAGATATCTCTCTGGAATGTAAATTGGTACTGATCTGGAAAAAAAAAAGTGGCAGGATAAAGTTTTTAATCAAGTGTATGCAATCCGGAAGAGAAAAGGTAAGCACTTCCCAGTCTTTTAATCATTGTCCTGTCCTCATATAATTTGATGTGGTTGAAGTGCAGAAGATCTTTCAAATCAATCAGGATCTGAACACCTAAATGCCTGCTGGAGTCAGTAACCCATTTAAAAGGGAAGATTTGTTTTAGTTGTGTTTGAGTATTAGTTTGGAGCCAGACTGGGTACAACTCTGATTTACTTGGACTAATATACAAACATGAAATCTTCCCAAAGTCAGACAATATATGCTGAATATGTGGAATAGATTGAATTGGATTAGAGATATACAAGGTCAGGCCATCAGCATATAATTAACCTTGTGTTCAGTGACGCCCACAGAAATGCCAGCAAATTCCTTGTGTTGTCTTAATTCTTCTGCCAGGGGTTCTATAGCAAGTGCGAAGAATAGTGGAGAGAGGGGGCATCCTTGTCTTGTTCCTCTTTTCTTTCCCCCCAATAATTGTCTTGATGGGTAAAAGGGGTAGGATAAATGACTATTGATTCATACTTTTGAAGTAGGTTTAGTGCATAATGACCAAAAAGCAGTCAAGAAGTTTGGCCCAAAACCCATTTTTTGTAATAGAGCATATATGGCACTTCCACTGAATCAAAGGCCTTGGTGAAATCAAGAGCTAAAATTACCAATTCAGCTTTAATTCGGTGACTGTGAAGAAGAACATTTAAGTGTTCGTCTTACATTATTTTAATGTATTTTATGTATTTTATATGTATTTTAATGTATTTATTGTCTTAGTATTTTAAATGTTGTTAGCCGCCTTGAGCTAGTCCTGTGGCTAGGCAGGATACAAATCTAATAAATAAATAAATGAATAAATAATCAGCAAAGAATCTTTTTAGGATAAAACCCGTTTGATCTTCCTTGATATATTCTGCGATAAAGGATTTCAGTCTGTTGGCTAGTATAGAAGTAAATATTTTCGCATCGTGATTAAGTAATGCAATTGGATGAAAAG
The DNA here is from genome assembly GCF_001447785.1 of Gekko japonicus. Lineage (NCBI taxonomy): Eukaryota > Metazoa > Chordata > Lepidosauria > Squamata > Gekkonidae > Gekko > Gekko japonicus. The sequence continues at coordinate 132,373 of NW_015168752.1, read as the reverse complement.
AAGCCGGATCATTGAGGTCTTTGCTACCCTTTGGAATTACAACTATGATGGAGTCCCTCCAGGACAAAGGCTTTTCCCCTGTTTGCAAAATATTATTGCATATGACTAGCAGATGTTCAGCTATTACGGATTTAAAGCACTTATAAAATTTAGAAGGGATGCCATCTGCACCTGATGGCATTGTTTTTCAGGGACTTCATGGTGTCTAAGATTTCATTCAGTGTAATTTGCTTCTCCATACAAGTCACATGTTCTGCAGATAGACAACGAGTAAAGGAGGATGCACTCAAATATGAATCAATATCGGACTCCAGGGGGCACTTGGAGAAAATGGCTGCTTGAACCCTGCGCTCTACCACTCCCCCCTTTTATTACCCTAGCTGAGCGATCATACAGTTTCAGAAGACACAAAATACATGGAGAAAAAAGACGAAAAAATCCCACATCCAAATCTTTAAAAATCGCGGAGAGAGAAAATCCCAGTGAGACAACAACAACAGTTAACAGTATTGGACTCCCAAGCCTCAGAAACAGGTAAAATGGCGGCGGGAGGTCTTGGAGCCGAAAACACAGCAATCCCGATCACAAAAGCTGATTTAGCATTAGAACTAAACACAGCTCTACAATCTTTAGAAACCACTTTTTTAAATTAAGATCTTGTCTCTGATTAAGCCACTGCATGAGCAGCTGGATGTTATACAGAAAAATCTAACAGAGACAAGAAACGTGGCTGAGGGGGCGATACAAACTGCCAGAGAAAACCGGGCTGAAATACAACAAATACAAGAGACAGAAGACTTACTAGCCTAACGAACCCTACGCCTAGATATGTCTCAAAGGCAGAATAATCTCAAATTACATGGTCTGGGAGAGAAAGTGGCAGATAAAGAAGACTTAACAGTGCACTTGTTGGAGTGGTTGCTTCAGCAAGTTGGGACTGAACGGGACGTTTCTACAGCCCTCACCAAAGCATTCAGGCTTGGATCCCCAGCTTTATTGAAATCAAAACCTTCCAGGGATGTACTTATCACAGTTATCGACTTTCGTTACAAAAATAAAATATTGCAAGTGGCAAGGAAAAAAGGAGGACTTACGTACAAGAATACAACAATTGAAGTCTACCCAGATCTCCCTAAAGAGGCATTACAAAAAAGGCGGGAACTTAAAACCATTACAAGCTGCTTGATGGAAGCTGAAATTAAATACATTTGGGCAACGCTTCTAGTGCTACAATTTTCATACAAGGGAAAATCACACCGAATTTCCAATTCTGAAGATGGCCACAAACTTCTTAGAAAAATAGAACTGGACATCCCGATGGACTTCAACAAGGGAACACAAAAACGGAGACACTCTTCTTCCCCTTCACCCCCACCGGATCTGAGGAGAATGTCAGGGGCAGCTTCATGAGACTGTTGATTGTTGATTTTTTTCACTCTCTTTTTATAAGGAAGCAAGTTGAAGCAGCTCTACGTTTGTTCATTTACATTGTTTGAAGGTAGTATGTTTTAAGGTCTGATCTCATGCTATATGCTTGTATATGATGCACAACAAGTTATTATAAATTGTAAAAGCCTCCAGTAGAGGAATAGACAGTACCGGAACTGCAGTTTATTTGGGTTACACTTAGCAGAAAGATTGTGTGTGCTTGCTAATAGCTAGATGGTAAGGTTAAGCCAATAAGTTGTGTTTTTATATCCACAAACAATTGGGCAGACAACTGCAGAAACGCTATACTTTCTGATGATGTTATAAGGATGTTTAGTCTCGGCACAGAGAGAAACGGCAGGAGGAGTGCCTTAGATGAAAGATAATACTTTGCAATGGGTAATTTCGTTTATGCTTTAACAATTGTATTTTGAAAGGTTTGTATATTTAAGTTGCTGGGGGGGGGGGGGGATTGCTTGGGGGGGGTTCAACTTGGGTCCTTTTATATATACAGCTCTTTAGGTATATAGCTGGGCCAGCCTATATAATTAGGTGACATCCCAGCCTTCCATACATTTTTCTGTAGTGTGGGAGCTCTTAGAGCTATTAAATAAGTTTGACACTGATTTTACAATTCATTGATTACTGATGTCTCATTGATCGGGGTTAAGATTAATTAATTATTTGTACTTCATTGATTGGGATTGAAATTAATTGACTATTTGTAATTCATTGATTGGGGTTGAAAGTAATTAATTGTTTGTAATTAATTGAGTGAGGTCAAGTTTAATTAATTGTTTGCACCTCACAGATTGTTTTTACACTGCTTTGATTAATTGCACTGTACTGATTGTTTCACGTTCTGAATCAAATTTAACATAGGAACATTGTAAAGCACATCAACTCACATCACTGTAGTTAGCTGTTCAGAGTTCCAATGATATTATTTTAGCAACAGTGTTGAAGTAGAGAGACACAAACCAAAGAGACTTTATACAGGGAAAGACAGAACTAAATTTTATAGGTCTTCACACCATTTTATTTTTGAACAACTTATCTCTCCTCAGGGTACACCAAGGCTGGTATTATCAAACAGATACCCTTGGCTTTTTGACTGGAAGCACTATACATCTATTGTAATACTGATTAATACAGCGCTACTGGTAGTCCTCTGTACATATATAGTGCCATCTAGTGGTAACAAGTTAAAGAGGACCGGTTAGATCTTAATCACACAGTAAACCCGACAGCCAGGTATAGAATTCTTACAGAGGAAACAAAAATAATACATTTTTCATAGTGAAGGATAGATCAGCTTGTGCTACATATAGGTGCACAAACAAAAGACAACTTAAGTCTTAAATTTAAAAACATAGTGAGGACTTTTAGACTGGGACAAACTTCTGAAAAACAAAACTTCTTGTCAGATCCGTACTTTGTGTTCAGAGTGTTTATACTACCATTCTCAACGTGACATAATGGCAGCTAGCACTAAAATTATCTCATTGAATGTTCGTGGCTTACATAATGCTATAAAAAGAAAACGCATTATTTCCATCATTCTAAAACAAAATCCAAGCGTTCTGTTGCAGGAGACACACCTCAGAAAGACAGACACCACTGTATTCAAATCAGTTAAATTTCAATCTCAATATCTTGCCTCAGGAAATTCAAAGTCTTGAGGAGTGGCAATTCTTATTGCTCAACATGCCCGCTTCACATTTAGCTCTAAAATGCAGGACTTGGATGGCAGATACATCTTTCTTAAAGGAAAACTTGAGGAGTGTTCAGTCACTATAGCCTCTATTTATGCTTTGAATAAAGGTCAAATTGGCTTTATCAGAGAGACTCTGAGGAAACTAACACAATTTGCTGAAGGAGACATAATCATAGGTGGGGAACTCAACATTATTACTGACAATACCCTTGATAGATCACATCATAACCCCACTGATAGAAAATCTAAACGGAGGTACAGTAATCTAGCTTCAATATTGACAAACCATAATCTGCTTGATTAATGGCATATAATGCATCCATCTGCTCGGGATTACACGTATTTCTCGGCGGTGCATAACGTGCACACTAGGATTGATTTTATTTTAATTTCACCAAACCTGTTAGATAGGGTATTAGACACCTCCATTGTCCCGTCCCAGTGGTCAGACCATGTGTGGACCGAATGCATGATTTCACAGGCAGACCAAACAAAATCGCGGAGACAATGGGCTTTAAACACGTTTTTATTGGAAAATCCATAATTTAGGAAGGGAATAGAACAAGACATTAAGCTATACTTCCAAGAAAATTACACAAATGAGGTTTCCCTGACCACATGTTGGGATGCTCTGAAGCCCGTATTGCGAGGTAGACTCATTTCCAAGACTTCTTTCCTAAAAAGACAAAGACAACAGGCAGAAACAGACCTTCTGGGAAAAATTAAATCTTTAGAGCAAAGACACAAAGAAACTGGCTCTAAGCAGGTTCTAAAGCAACTGACACTACAACTGACACTAGAAAGAAAGGCCCTAAGCATGCTGGAAATATCTAAAATTAAAAAAAACTAATTTTTACAAAGCAAAGTATTGGGTGAAGTCGCCTAGGTCACTAAACCTTTTAGCACACAAGGTTAAAGAACTTAAAACATCCAAGCAAATTAAGGCCTTAAAGAATACAAATGGAGACATAGTCACGAAAAACACAGAAATATTAGCGGTTTTAGAGGAATATTATAAGGGGTTATATAAATCATCACCTGTGAGTACTGATATACTCTGCGAGACCATGGTCGGGTTCCCTATACATGCCAAATTAGAAGATACTCATAGGCTGGTCATGGAAGATCCTATAACAGAGAAAGAAATTTTAGACACCAAGACACCATAAAATTACTGAAGAACAAAAAAGCCCCAGGACCGGATGGCTTCCCATCTGAGTTTTACAAAGTATTTGCGACACAGCTCTCTGAACCACTAATGAAAACATTCAATCACGTTTTATACACAGGTACTATCCCCACATCTTGGAAACAGGCGACCACAGTAGTCATACCTAAGAAGGGCGGTGATTTGACAAGTCCCAAGTCATACAGACCTATTTTGTTATTGAACCAAGACATGAAAATATTCACATGAATTTTGGCCAAGAGAATGAACACCTTTATTTCACAATATATACATACCGACCAGGTAGGCTTTATACCCCATAGAGACCCTGCGGATAACACCTTGAAAACTTTAAATCTCTTTAAACATAGTAATGACCTTAAAAAACCCACAGCCTTTCTCTCATTAGACATAGAGAAGGCCTTCGATATGGTGGAGTTCTTGTATCTCTTTAAAGTACTCAAAAATATGTGTTTTGGGCCCCAACTACTGCAAGCTATAGAAGGTCTGTACGCGAACCCAACTACCAATATTAAGTCCAATGGGTCATTATCAGCCATTATAAATCTTAAAAGAGGCACAAGACAAGGGTGCCCGTTGTCACCATTGTTGTTCGCCATGGCGATTGAACCACTAGCACACGCCATTAGGATGAACCATCAAATCGAGGGAATCAAAATCAAAAATATGGAATATAAAATATCGCTGTTTGCAGACGATATGCTGCTTTATGTTACTAATCCTCTGCAGTCCATTCCTACACTACTGCGCACATTAACATCGTTTGGAGAGGTATCAGGGCTGCGCATTAATCATTCCAAATCGCAAATACTCCCAATTCATATTTCTGAAACGGGGCAATCCCTTCTCAAACAGCAGTTTCAATTTAGTTGGGTCTCTGATTGCTTAACTTATTTGGGAATAAAAATTCCATTAGAATGCACCATAATCACAACAAAATGTACAAGGAAATTCACAATACTATTTCCAAATGGGAAAGACTAAACCTAACCTGGCTTGACATATTTAATTTAATAAAATCGTTTCTCTTACCAAAAATTTTATTTCTGTTTAGAACCATCCCCATTGCTATCCCAATATCAACACTTAAAAAATTGCAAGATTCTTTATTGAAATTTTTTTTGGGGGGGACGCAAAGCTAGGATCAGGTTCCACATCCTGAGGAAACCTTGATCCCAAGGGGGATTCGGATTTCCTGACTTGACGACATACCATAAGGCAACTCTCCTGACAAATATCATTAAAACACATCTCAGCCTGATTGGGTCAAACTATGCTCTGATCTTATTCATCCACACTCGATAGGCTCCATACTTTGGGATAAGAAAACTAACCCTTCAGCTACTAAATCACTTAATGAGTTCCTGATGCCTGTGTTCAATTTATGGAAAACAACTAGAAAATTTTACTTACCTGAGGTGTCGAGGTACTCCACTTTTACACATTAAACATGGTTTGCAGAGATGTGCGATCCCACCGTTCTCAAAATGTGGAAAACGGCAGGGCTTTCACGCTTTTGTGACATTGCGTCTAAAAGGGGTCTGTTTCAGAAAAATGAAATTGAGAAAGCTTTAGGGAAAACAATACCATGGTTTCTATATCTGAAATTGCAACATGCTACAAGTCAAATCAAACTTACATCCATACTGTCTCAACCACACACAGAATTAGAAATGATATTGAAACTATACGACTCACATAATACAGGCTTAATCTCGGTCACATACCAGCTCTTACTAAAATACAGAAATCCAAAACCGATGTTGTACCAATCATCATGGCAAAAAGACTGCACAGCTACCCTGGATGATGAAGTTTGGTCCATGATTTGGAACCCACATAGGAGATTCCCCCACTCAATACCCCTGGAGCTGTAGCAGTTCAAAATATTAATTAGGTGGTATCTCTCCCCTCAAAGGATCTCTCACATGAGCTCAAGGCACTCACCATTATGCTGGAAGGAATGTCAGCAGATTGGCACCTTCGCACACTGCTGGTGGCAGTGTGAGAAGATCCAGGGCTTTTGGAAGGAGGTACAGAGGTTAGTTAAACACATTATTAACGTAGACATGCCACTAGACCCAGAGGGGCTTTTTCTAGACTACTGGCCACCAAATATAGAATATACACAAAAATACCTTGGATGTAACGGTCTATGCTGCCAGGACATCCATTGCTACACAAAGCCGCCCGAAACACTGATCTGGTACAAGAAGTTATGGGATCGCTTCTTGATGGAGTGTGTCAACTGCAAACTGAACAACACCTCTCTTCAGCCGATTTCTACTAAATTCATGGAAAAGTGGAAACCCATTCTGGACTTCCTCACTAGAGAAGAATTTGTTCCCACATTTTGGTCTCAGTATCATGAATGGTTATAAATACTGAACTTCTCTATAGGTTTCTTCTACACATTAGGAGTATAACTAAGATTAGCCTGGCCACCCACAAGTTTTAGCTAGGATATCTCTCCAAGAAACACGGAACTCTGAAACACCAAGCTATTACATACTCACAAGATTGATGTTTGGTTACTCTGACTTCTATTGCACATATTTTACAGATGTTGAATCTTTGTACATGTTTTACACCTCTACTTAATAAGTTAATACAGTGTTTTGTTCAATGTTATGTATTCAATATCAAATTATAATGTTACTTGATTATACTTTGTGAAAAATTTAATAAAATATTAATAACAAATATGAATCAATATCATGTGCACTTGGATTGCCTGAACAGTACAGCTTATTATAGAAGTCAGCAAATGAGTCAGCGATTTTTTGGGGTAAGAAACAGAGATCACAATTTTCTCATTTTATTGAGCCAATAAAGGAACATTGGCACTTGTTGTTAACCCTCCACATCAACAGGCGAATATTTTAGGAAAATTTACCCAATGTTGTTGTTTGAGGTACAGCAAATTCTTTTTTATTTGGCTAATGTCCAAGGCCTCAAGCGATTTCCTTTCCGCCTGAAGTTTTTGGAACATTTTCTTTCCTCACGTACGTTTGTGTTCTGCTTCTAACTCTGCAATCCGGAACATTGTTTCTGACCTTTTTTTCTTCTTCTTTCCTTAGATGTGAAGAAATCGCAATCATGGAGCAGGACCGCTTTCATCGAATCCCATAGTATCGGAATTGAAGTGTCTGGCAATGTGTTTTCCTTAAAGAAGTTTTGAATGTCTGATTCTAATGCTTTTCTTACTGACTCCCTTAATAAAATACTACGGTCCATTGACCACATGTTTTTCTTATGTACATTCTTGTCAGCTCTCAATACACCTTTTAAAAAATATATATTTTATTTGTTTTTAAATCATCATTAACAACAATGAACATCAAAAGCATTAAACAAGCAACAACAAGAGATAAGGATCAAGTTGCATCAAAAGCTTATTTATGTTTGCTGCCTCAACATATGGACTTAGGGATTGTGAGTCCAACAAATAGTCAATTCTAGTAAAGACATTATGTCTTGCAGAGAAGTAGGTGTAATTCTTGTCCCCCGGGTGTAGCAGGCACCATATATCACAGAGTTGGTGTTTGGCAAAAAGCTTGGACAATTTTGTAGTGTTAGGTTGTTTCCTGAATCTTTGAGAGCGTGACCAGTATCTGTCTAGTGCATTATTGGCAATAAAATAAATTTTAAAAATGGTTCTTTAAAGTTGAAAGGACAGAAGTGCCAGGGTGTTTTTCTGCCTCCTCCCCAGACACTCCTGTTGCCTTCTTGGCTAGTCCTGATTCTGAATCATAGAATCATAGAGTTGGAAGGGGCCTCCAGAGTAATTTAGTCCAACCCCCTGCAAAATGCAGGAAATTCACAAATACCTCCCTCCCACCCCCAGTGACTGTTGTTCCATACCCAGAAGATAACAAAAAACCTTCAGGATCTCCAGCCAAACTGGCCTGGAGAAAAATTGCTTCCTGAGCCCAAAGTGGCAATCAACATTTCCCTGGGTGCATAAGAAAGGGCCACAAGAGCTAAGCACTGAGGCAGCCCTTCTTGCCCTCCCTCTCATAAACTGCCTAAGTTCACAGAATTAGCATTGCTGTCAGATGGCCATCTAGCCTCTGTCTGAAAACCTCCAAAGAAGGATAGCCCACCACCTCCCGAGGAAGCCTGTTCCACTGAGGAACCACTTTAACTGTCAGAAAGTTCTTCCTAATGTTTAGCCGAAAACTCTTCTCATTTAATTTCAACCCATTGGTTCAAGTCCGACGCTCTGGTGCAACAGAAAACAACTCCGTATCATCCTCTATATGACAGCCCTTCAAGTACATGACGATAGTTATCATATCACCTCTCAGTCATCTCCTCTCCAGGCTAAACATAACTAGTTCTCTCAACCTTTCCTCATAGGACTTGGTCTCCAGACCCCTCACCGTCTTCACTGCCCTCCTCTGGACATGTTCCAGCTTCTTAAATTGTGGTGCGCAAAACTGAACACAATACTCTAGGTGAGGTCTAACCGGAGCAGAGTAAAGTGATACTATCACTTCATGTGATCTGGACACTACAGCCCCAAATGGCATTTGCCTTTTTAGCTACCACATCACACTGCTGACTCATGTTCAGTGTATGGCCTACTAAGACCCCTAGATCCTTTCCACATATACTACTGCCAAGACAAGTCTCCCCCATCCTATAATTATGCATTTATTTTTCCCTACCTAAATATTATTAAGAGTGGAAATATCAGAATTGGGAATAGTCAGAGGAAAGTTTTCACTTTCAGATATTGCTGATCCAATTTGATACCAGAAATATGTGGCATTTTATCAGGTCAGCAGTATGGCAGTCCAGAACACCCCTGTCATGCACTCCAAAGTCATAATCTGACACAGGCACCACATACTCTACAACACGTATTTATTTGTTTGTTTGTTTGTTTCCTTCAATTTACGTAAAGAGACATGCTGAATTATCCTGATAGTAGAGATTGTGTGATCATAGCATTGGCTTATTCCAGCAGGTAGAAAAAGTCGTTTACCTTTTTCACCAGCAACAGAATTAGAAAAAAAATTACATGATTGGCTATACCTCCTCTATTCCTGTGGCAGCAACATTTTCCCATTTAAAATAGTGACTCTGGTATCCACAGGACAGAGGCTGCTTACTTTTTGCCTTTGTCTTGAAGTCTTTCTTCACACCTATGTTTCTCCTCCTGATATCTAAAACACTCCATTATAATTAAAGCAGAGGGGGGGTTTCTATAATTTATACTTTTTGTGTTAGTTTTAGATCAACAAAATTGGCTGTGGACAGGAGTTAGTGGGAGAAATGTACTCAGGGACTTCTAAATATTGAAAAGACCTGAGGTCCCTTCTTAGTATAAATTATTCCTGAAAGCACCAGATCACTAGCACAATCCAGTCAAAGTTAAGCACATTTAAGTTTTACTGATTCCACTGGGAGACATTTAAGTATAGGTTTATGGCTCTCCATGAAATTATAAATGGGATTTTGAGATGATTAATTCTAGCTGGATTGTGCTCAAGTTCAGGAACCATTTCACAGTTTTTGCCTTCTTCCAGTTCTCATTCCATACTCTTGGCAGTTTCCAGTGCAAATGTGATGTCCTGGAGTGGCTCATGGATTTTGCAAATTACTGTCTTGTACTGTGAAGTTCTGACCTTTTCAACATTCTGTAATTTCATTTGTTGACTTGGTTCTTTAGGCTCTTCTCTCCCCTGCTAAAATGAAGATAGCAGACAGGAATGGCTGAGCAGCAGTTGAAGCAGATTAGAGTGTGTGGGAGGAGGGTAGGAAATCATAGTTATATAAAACATGACTATGCACTTCCCATTTTTCATCAGTGAGGACTTCCAGGAGCAATACAATGGTACTTTAGATTTTGTCATATGCAAGAGCACTGGAGACAGAGAGTCTTTATAATATTTGCTTTATTTACAAACATAGAAGCACAGCAAAGTGGAAACAAGTATATTTTTGTAAGCAGATAGCATGGCACAGAATTCTGCTTCAGATGCCCAGAAAACAGCTGTGGCCCCAGGGGTATTAGCTACATAGGCACTTGGTGCTGCTTATGAGCACTGTACAAGCACATTAGGAATAATAAGAGGAAAAGAAGTCTTTAACATCAAAAGGGTATCCAGTCTGTTCACTAATTCCACAGGGGAAACCAAGATCAAGAAACTAGATAGAGACAATAGGGATTATGCCCAAAATAGGGTATACAAATGGCACACCCCAAACACCAATAATGTGAGGAGAGTAACATGGGCAGATTCCCGACCATCAATGTCGGATATGGACACTACAGAAGCTGAGGACTCAGCAACCACTTCAGGGGAGGAAAATTTATACCAAAGACCTTTTTTGGAAAGGCACACCAAGATAAAAGCAAGAGAGAACTTTCAAACAGGGAAACGAGGGAGGAAGAGGAACTGGTAGTCAACCTATCTAGCAGGGCTCTTTCCCCTGTAGAAAGACAGACTTTAAATTTAGGTTTGGGCTTTGTTATGACTCCGAAATATAATGCCTTCTGCACCCGTATTGTTTTATTTAAACTAATGAGGAATTTAAAATTACCCCAAAATTGCCTAGAAATAAATCCAAATTTGTACCAGCAATCAATGTACCATCCATATCAGTGTTTGAAAGATGAGTTACTGAAGATATTCAACTTTTAGAGTCACAGAAAAGACTCAAGCATAATCTTACTCGTGAGGAAGAGGAATCACTACATGACATAGCTAAAGATACATCTATAGTAGTTAAAGGGGCGGACAAAGGTGGGGGGATAGTTCTATTAGATCGCACGGACTATATTCAGGAAGCATTTTCATTGCCGGGAAAAACATCAACAGCCTCAGATATGCAGATGATACCACTCTAATTGCAGAAAGTGAAGAGTATCTAAAGAGCCTCTTGCTCAGGGTGAAACAGGAGAGCGCAAAAGTTGGCTTGAAACTCAACATAAAAAAAACTAAGATCATGGCATCCGGCCCCATCACTCCTTGGCAATAGAAGGGGAAGTCGTGGAAGCAGTGACAGACTTCACGTTTCCTGGGATCCAAGATCACTGCAGACGGTGACTTCAATCATGAAATTAAAAGATACCTGTTCCTTGGGAAGAAAGCAATGGAGAACATAGACAGCATAATAAAAAGTAGAGACATCACCCTGCCAACAAAAGTCCATATGGTCAAACAATGGTATTCCCAGTAGTAATGTATGGCTGCGAGAGTTGGACCATAAGGAAGGCTGAGTGCCGAAGAAAATATGCTTTCAAATTATGGTGCTGGAGAAGAGTCTTGAGAATCCCTTGGACTTAAAGGAGATGAAATCAGTCAATCCTAAAGGAAATCAACCCTAACAGTTCCCTGGAAGGCCAGATACTGAAACTGAAGCTCAAATACTTCGGCCACCAAATGAGAAGGGCGCACTCACTGGAGAAGACCCTGATGCTGGGAAAGATTGAAGGTAAAATAAGAAGGGAATGGCAAAGGATGAGATGGTTAGACAGTGCTGTTGATGCAACAAACATGAAATTAAGCAAACTCTGGAGGTCGGTGGAAGACAGGAGGGCCTGGCGTGATGTGGTCCATGGGGTTGCGAAGAGTCGGACTCGACTGTGTGACTGAACAACAACTCATCTCACTTCCTTAACTCAGAATCCTTCTTGATCCTCTCACAGTCTGCTTCACTCTCTAACTTCTATCTGTCATCCCTCAATTCCAAACTGACACTCTCAACTGAAGAATTCCATTTGAATCCCCTGTCACTCATGGTTCTCAGAGCAGGCAAAAACCTTAATCATTTGCTGTCTGTCACAATCTGCTTGTTGCATGCACAAGCATGAGACTCCACCCATGCTTGTGAATTGTCTTACAGTGGTGACTGGTCCATCTCATTAAAACTGTTGGCAGAGTTCAGGAAATAATCCAATCCACACTTTGGAGTTTGCTTTCAATTAATTTACTGCAATAGGATTTTTGCGAAAAGACAATAACTGATTGCCAGCCACTAGTACAACAGAGAGGCCTTCAGAGCGCAAGCACTAGCATACCAACACACAGCAGAGAGAGAGAAAAACAAGAGGTAGGCTGAACTGCAAGGAAAAAAAATACTCCATAAACCCTAAATGCTAGAGAACGCACCAAAGCTCCCCTTAGGGTACAAGTGGACTAAAGTACTCTTTAAGCTGTCTTTACAGTAACTAGACTCTTAGCAGGCTGTTGCGTCTCCGACAAAAACAACATTAACATTCTTTTATCAAAGGTCCTGACCATTCATTCAGAATGACCATATTCATAAGACTATTGTAAGGAAATGTCAGCATTGAAATTCTGATGGCACGTTGCCTTACTGAAGTAGATATTGCTTTAGAAGTGAACTTTGAATATATGAAGCTATGGATTGGGAAAACAAAACATATAATATTAATATAAATGACTGTTGATAAACCTGTATTAGATACAACCCATGTCTTGCACTCTGGAATGTTCACCATGGCATCAAGTGCTCTTGTATTTTCTAATTGTAGTTAAGTATTTTCCTTGTTTTGCATCATCCAGAATATAATCCATATTCCCATAAGGTATTTCTTTGTGGAATCAAAGCATGAAGGCTTTCAGACCAAGAGCCCAAACTTGAGAATAAGTGACATTGCCGCACAGTCACAGGAAAGTATGTTGCCACTAAACAATTACAGAGAACAATGGATAACACACCTTTCTCTAGAACAGAAACACCAATCACCTTGCAATAATTGCAGGAAAACTGATGACATCATGGAATCCAGTCCGTGTGTACCCACAACACTATGGACTAGTGAGTTGCCAAGAACAGTCTCCCATGAGCCCTACAGTGCAGTGGGCAGGAGAGTACCGCCTGAACCAGTAACCTCAACCATAAAGGCTTTCTCAGACAGCTTCAAAACTCTTGGCAGCCCAAATGCCACATGCAAGGGCAAAGTAGGAAAAATTACAACAGCCAACTGTCTCCATAGCCCACTCCTCCACTTGCAGCTGCTGGATGACCTTGGGCAAGCCATAGTTCTGTCAGAGCTGTTCTTAAAAGAGCAGTTCTTGAAAGAGCTCTCTCAGCCCCACCTACCCCACAGGGTGTCTGTTGTGGGGAGGGGAAGGGAAAGGAGTTTGTAAGCCACTCTGAGACAAAAGGGTGGGTTATAAATCCAATCTCCTCCTCCTCCTCCTCCTCTTCTTCTTCTATTTTTTATGCACAGTTATTTGTTGCTGAGAGATGGAGGTACTTTTTAGCACTAACAACCCAGTTCCATTTCCTAACTACAATTTTAATGAAATGGATGCCTGTGAGAATACTCAGAAGTGTCTAAGGGCTAAAAATGGGATCCACAAGGCCTCTGTTATTCCCAGCCGGTCTTTCCCATTTCTCATTCCCTTGGGTTTTATAAGGGTGAGATGTCTTGGGAAAGGAGGGGACCAAAGTCATTACTATGCCATTACTATGTCATCTTGGCATTACTTCCACATAAAATATTTAGAAGTTGGCCTATACTAATCCAGCTGATGAAATGTATGGGTTGGAATGTGCATTTTGTTTGTTCAGTTCAACAGACGGGGAGGGGGGAATATAAAAAGCACACAGCTATAAATGTTTGTGCCAGTATTTCCCTTCAGAGCACCTCCTATTATATTATCTGGTGCTCATTCAGCAGTTTATTATTTATTAATTAATTGGATTTCTAGCCCTCCCTCCCCCACACATCAGGCTCAGAGCGGGTTGCAACAAATACATATAAACAATAATCTAGGCATAAATTAAATATAATACCATCATTAAAACTTATGTAAAACATCAATTAATACTAACCAGAAGATGGCAGTCTGTAGCACAGTTAGCAACTAGTCCCAGAAGGTTCTACACATGTGCAACAGCAGATAGTAAAATACTGAGGCAGATGGGTGGACAAGGATGCATCACTCCAAAGAAATCATATTTATTTATGTATTTATTTATATCATTTATACCCTCCCTTTCTCCCCAATGGGCTCCAAAGCAACTAACACTGTTCTCCATTTTATCCTCAGAACAACCCTGTGAGGTAGGTTAGGCTGAGAGCTCAGGTCACCCAGCAAGCATCCATGGCAGCATAGGGATTTGAACCTGGGTGTCCCTAGCCCAGCCCTTTAACCCCTACACCACATCATTCTCAGTGGCTCAGCATCTGCTGGCTGAACAAATCTTAGATTCAGAACATGATCAGATTGCATTTACTAAATTTCTAACAAAGAAAAAATCTAAAATACTTTTTGAGTCAAATATTTGTTTCCAAAAAAAAAAATCTATCTCATTCAACACATTCTTTAGAAACCCAACACAAGTCATCCAATTATCTTATAAAGCCTATTAACAGAATGCTTCCACAGAGTCACATGGACACTAGGGCAAGCTGTTTCTTTGGAAATCGTTTTTGTAAATGAGAACTTGCTTTTGATTGCTACACTAGTGCTAGATCCTGCGCACTAATGAATCCAAGTTGCAAAGTGCGTCTATGCCCTGAGCAATCTCTCAATGCCATTGTGTTAATATTCATCCAAAGCAATCTGGAGTGTGAAATGAAGCATCAGAAGGCAGACAGCAAACATAAGCCAGAGTTTTGGGGGGAAAGGAAGAAGGACTTAGTAGTTTCAAGATGCTCAGATTCTTTCAGATAATTATTTCCCCCCAACAGCTATTGAACAAAATCAGAGTCAGAAGTCCTATGACAAGTATGGTAATGACTGTGTGACTGCCAACTGCACTGGCTCAGGTTGTTTGAAAGATTAATTAGTGGATTAATGAGCTTTCCATCCCTGAGACTCATAAGAATACACTACTGGAGCAAAGTAAGAAGTGAGGATCAGTCCCTGATGTCTCAATGCTATGTCTCTCCTTTGGAACCACTGCAACACTCTTACAGGAAATTATAACCATCTTGTTGTTGTTCAGTCGCACAGTCGAGTCTGACTCTTCGCAACCCCATGGACCAGCTCCCGCCAGGCCTTCCTGTCTTCCGCCGTCCTCTGAAGTTGGCTCAATTTCATGTTCGTTGCATCGATGACACTGTCCAACCATCTCATCCTTTGCCATCCCCATCTTCTTTGACCTTCAATCTTTCCCAGCATCAGGGTCTTCTCCAGTGAGTGCTCCCTTCTCATTTGGTGGCCAAAATATTTGAGCTTCAGTTTCATTATCTGGCCTTCCAGGGAACAGTCAGGGTTGATTTCTTTTAGGATTGACTGATTTGATCTTCTTGCATTCCAAGGGACTCTCAAGAGTCTTCTCCAGCACCATAGTTCAAAAGAATCTATTCTTCGGCGCTCGGCCTTCCTTATAGTCCAACTCTCGCAGCCATACATGACTACTGGGAATACCATTGCTTTGACCATGAGGACTTTTGTTGGCAGGGTGATGTCTCTACTTTTTTTTTGCTGTTTAGGTTCGCCATCGCTTTCCTCCCGAGGAGCAGGCGTCTTTTAATTTCATGGCTGCAGTCACAGTCTGCGGTGATCTGGGATCCCAGGAACGTGAAGTCTGTCACTACTTCCACGACTTCCCCTTCTATTTGCCAAGGAGTGATGGGGCCAGATGCCATGATCTTAGTTTTTTTGATGTTGAGCTTCAAGCCCTCTTTTGCACTCTCCTCTTTTACTCTGAGCAAGAGGCTCTTCAGGTCCACTTTCTGCCATTAGAGTGGTATCGTCTGCATATCTGAGGTTGTTGATCTTTTTCCCAGCAATCTTAATTCCCGCTTGTGATTCATCCAGGCCAGCATTTCGCATGATGTACTCTGCATATATATTAAATAAGCAAGGTGACAATATACATCCTTGTCGTACTCCTTTTCCTATGCTGAACCAATCAGTTGTTCCATATCCGGTTCTAACTGTCGCTTCTTGGCCATTATACAGGTTTCTCAAGAGACATGTGAGGTGGTCTGGTACTCCCATCTCTTTAAGGACCTGCCATAGTTTGTTGTGATCCACACAGTCAAAAGCTTTAGCCATCTACCCATCTATAAATTCACCAGCTTTGACAGTTCATCAGTCCAATTGAATATGCAATGTTCCTGCACTTCTGCAATGTGTTCCATGCCTCACATCCAGAAACTGTCAGCCTTCCTTACTGCTCACTTCTTCTTGTATGCCTTCTTGCATGAAGTGATATAAGAATTAACTTATTAGAAGGTTTGCCTGGATGAGGGTTTTGAACATTCATACTGGCACCAAAGTGCAAGTCCTTTGTTTTGTCCTCATGGGTAATAGTCACTAATGGACATATCCTCCATGAATTTACAGTGCCATCTTGACTTCAAGGGACTTAGAAGGTGGTAATTCTGCTTTGGATGGCACTGTTATTCTGCTATGCCATATTATGAACTCTATAGAAATGTAGGTAACATTGCATCTTCTGCTGTGTGTGGCCTGGCAACAAATAGGAGATCTGTGGGGAGGGGGGTGGATGTTGGCAATGGTGTGAGGTCACTTCTGGGTTGATATCATGCCTCCCTAGTGTTTCTGGTAATTCCTAGAGAAGACTGACATCACGTCCTGGTTTCCCCCAAAAGTGATGACACACCATTGCCCCAAAAGCCGTTTCTTTCTCCTGTCACCACTCTAGCAGCAGTGGGAAACGAGTGCCTGGGGTGGGGGATTGTTTACCCCCTTAGGGGTCTGGCAAGCCTACTGTGCCATGTAAGAATCTCAGAGGTTATTATTTCCCATTTATCTTACTTCTAGTTCAGCTCAGACCTTAACTTCAGGGGCTCCAAAGGATAACTTAAACTGCCTTACCTACAGCAGCAATGCATTTGATACCATGCCCATCTGATCTGCTTTATCTCCATTTGGTAATCACAGGCTGTGGTCACACGCACTAAATAATCCACTTTCAATCACTTTAAATGCACTTTCCAACTGGATTTTTACTGTGTGAACTGGCAAAATCCACTTTGAAAGTGCATTAAAAGTGGACTGAAGGTGGATTATTTAGTGTGTGTGACTGCAGCCACAGTTGGTAACCTGCCCTTCATGGTGGGCCTTCTGGGAAAAAGTACTTTCCATTGATGTTTAGGTGAACTGCTGGTTCTGTTTCAGTGGTAGAGGGTAACCATTGTCACACAGCAGCTCTGCCATATTCCTCTCATCCAGAATCCATTTCTGCAAAATAAAATAGTCATAAAAACATAATGAGTATTCATACAATTTCAGTTTTGACAATTAACATCTAAGATACCACACAGCTCTCAAAAAGGGATCTATTTAATCTTGATGGGCCTTCAGAGAAAGTAATACTGTAACTGTGATAGAAATGTGACAATCCAGTCAGCGCTTGAGTATTTTTAATTTAGCCCTATTGATTTAATTTGGAGAGAATTAAGTGTCCTAGCTCTTCCACTGGCACTCATGAGCTGTGGCAGGGCTCTGCCAAGTGAGGATGGTTGTCTGTGTACCATTGCTGTAAAATTTGCCATGCTGACTCTACATTCAAGAGAGGAAGCATTCAGTTAAAGCCCATGATATAAAATTAAACAAGAGTCTCTTGGGTATGCACAGTCCAGGCTGGTCAAAAACAGAACCTTAAAATATCCCACAACAGTTAATATTCCAGGGTACTTCAATAATACCAGAAACCAGTTGCTTCCAATCCAGAGACCTTCAGCACTGAAATAACCATTGATGGGGTGGCCTGTCAATAAACGAGCAGTTTTAGAAAATAAATATTGATAGAAAAGACATTCCTATAACTTGTCAAACCAATATGTAATAAAGGCAGAAAAAGCTCATGATAGCCTTCCTCTCTCAAAATGGCTGGCATTTCCTAGTCATAGCTAGCTGTCTTGCTCTTAGGCTTCTTTTGATCCATGAAGATGTCATACCAGCTAAAAATATACCAGAAAAAACATGAATGAACTGAGTAGTGAATGTCTCTGCAATGTCCGTGACTTTCATTTTGCCAACAGCATCAACAATCATCAGCTTAAGTCAAGCTGCTTTATCTTCACTGCTGCAGAAGTTCCAGTGAGTCTTGTCATTTCATCTCTTTCTAATCTGCATCTACAAAGCAGAAACTATATCTATTACTTGGCTTGCCAAGCATTGCTTAATGTTGGAAATCAGTGATGAAGAAACAAGAACAAATACCAGGTTGCCAATATTCTTATATAAAATTATTCCAGTAACATAAAAAAGTTTATTAACCAACATTATCTCATGCTCCCACACCCAGAAATGACAATGGTAAGATAGGTACAATGGGTTAAACTAGGGTGTTATTAACACTGTGAAACTTATTAACTCTTCCCCAACCCTTTAGTGTCCCCAGGCATTGCACATACTTGGGAAAGCCCACCTTGGCTCCAAGCTCAGAACGGTAGTGATGCCTCACTTTCCTGTGTTGAGTGATGTTGCTCACTGACACCATTCCCTTATGCTGGTGATGGGAATAAGGTGAAAAGAGTCCTTCTCTAAGCCAATTTGAGAAAAACACAAAATAAAGCAACAGAAATGACAACAGCAACAACCAGAAAGGAGCATCCGCATATGCAATATGCATATGCATGTGAATAAAGAAGTGGAGGCAACTGAATTTTACTGCTGGTGTACACATGAAGCTACCTTCTACTGAATCAGACCCTTGGTCCATCAAAGTCAGTATTGCCTACTCTGACTGGCAATGGTTATCCACGGTCTCAGGCAGAGGTATTTCCCATCGCCTACTGCCAGATATTATCTAACTGGAGATGCTGGGTATTGAACCTGAGACCTTCTGAATCCCAAGCAAATGCTCTACCCTCCCCTGGTGGTAGTCTTGTGATGTGCTGTTCTGGAATATGCCCTGAACTTCATGGGGCTCTTGGAGAGTTGCCAAGATATGCCAATGAAAAACCTCCATGATTACACAGCATACAGTGGTTTGGATCACAGCCAAATGAATTACAAATAACTTTTCCTGTAAGTCTGAAATGCCCTTTCACAAAAGTCCAAGAAACAATGCAAAAAGGATGTATTTATGTTTGCTTGATGCGATGTCTCAAGCTTTCTGTAACTTATACAAATGAGCCATTTACTGATGCTGAATTAAAATGAAAAACCATGAAAAATCTAGACACATTTTCCTGCTTCTCAAATGATATAAATACATTTAAGATTCAAATTATCAGTGAAATATGTTAGCATTCCCCTTGTCTTTACATTTAATTAACAAAGCAGTTAATTTAAAATGTCAGCTTCAGGAGTACCATTCAAAGGAACATAGAATTCGCGACAGGCCATGTCAATTGCCCAAGTTAATTTTCTGTACTATTCAAGTGAAATTAATTCCATGATAAGGTTGGCCAGTTACAGATCTCTGAGCCAACTTTCACTGTTGCTGGAGCCCTTGAAACCTGTAAGTGAATTTCATTTATATTCCCAATCATTTCATCTCAATATAAATTGCCCCCCCTTCCAATACTCATTATGGAGTTTGAATGGGAAAGCTCAGTTTGGCTTTCCATCTTCTCAGCTCTTCTCTTCTGTAAGGTATCTGTCCATTCATTTAGGTTACAGGGAATATGTAAGTGTTTAAATGAGCTAACCTATCTTGACAGGTGGTAATAACTGCCTAGTAAAAATAGTAAAAGGAGGAAGTTGCCATAGCAACTAAATCAGGTGTAAAGCCTACAGAAATGTTTAAAAATGTATTTTTAGGAAGAGAAGAAAGTAGAGAAAAAAAGACTTTAAACTGTAATAGGAACTTTGCTTAGTAAAAGTTTGGTTCAGGTCTTGCTTGAGGTCACAACATGGACCTTGACACGTGAATTCCATAACCATTTTTATTGACACCTTTTTTAAAGGGAGAAGGGTCATTTAAATCATGCATTCATCATGCTCCTCCACCACTCAGAGAAAGCCCCTTCAGCTAAGTATGTAAAACAGCCCACAGTCTCTACTCTGGCCATTCTGCTCCATTGTTCTAAGCCACATTTCTGCATGTAATGCATTTTAAGTCTTTCCCCCCCATTTTTGTTCTGAATATTGAAGCCTGAGGAAGGATGCATAGTTCAAAAGCCCATTTCCTGCGCCCTAAAGACTCTGCTCCAACGGAAGATATTGCCTCACTTCCTTTCTGTTCAAATGCAGTTTTGTAAGTTCTGCAAATCTCCTCTCTGGAGGACATGGAGCCCTCTGTTCCTTTTCTTACACTCTTGATAAAGTCATTACTGAAAATTATTTTGCAAATAGATGGTGACTTTATGGGCTTTCATAAACTCCATGGATTATTTCAGGGGTGGAGGGAGAGGTGGTATGGTATAGATAGTTCTTGTCAGATCTCAGAAGCTAAGCAGAGTCAGTACTTGGAAGAGAGATCACCAAGACATACTCTGCAGAGGAAGGCAATGGCAAACCACCTCTTCCTTTAAAGTCCTTTGCTGGAGCCACCATAAGTTGCTTGTGATCTGACCTCATTGGGGAAGGGCAGAGGGCAAGTACAAGGGAAGGTGTCCAATATGCTACTGGGGAAGAGAGAGGGCAAGTACAAGTAACCCTAGAAAGAATGAAGTGGCTGGGCCAAAGCCGAAAGGATGCTCACTTGTGGATGTATCTGATGGTAAAAGGAAAGTCTGATGCGGCAAAGAACAATACTGCATAGGAACCTGGAATGTAAGATCTATGGATCAAGGTAAGTTGGATGTGGTCAAAAATGAGATGGCAAGACTGAAAATCGACATCTTGGGAAACAGTGAACTAAAGTGGGTGGGAATGGGCAATTTTAACTCAGAAGACTATTATATCTACTACTGTGACCAAGAATCCTGTAAAAAAATGGTGTGGCCTTTATAGTCAACAAGAGAGTGAGAAAGGCAGTAATGGAATACAGTCTCAAAAATGACAGAATGATCTTGGTCTGAACCCAAGGCAAACCATTCAACATCACAGTAATCCAGTACCCCAACCATTGATGCAGAAGAGGCTGAAGTGGATCGGTTCTATGAAGACCACAAAAAAAAGACTATACTTATTTCTCTGCCAGACATAAATCATGGTCTAGAATTGACATGGTGTGGATAAACCTAGGCATGGCAAAAGAATTGCTAGAAGTAGAAATATTGTCCAACACTTTTGCTGATTATAGCCCTATTTGGATATCATTACAAGAATCTGGCAGAACCTCAAGATGGAGATTAAATACTGGACTACTAAGAGACAAATTTTTTTTACAAAACTTAAGCTAGATGTGAAAGAATTTATAAAAATAAATAAAATGGAAAATATGCCACTAAGTACAATATGGGATACTCTGAAAGCATATATGAGAGTTCTATTAATTACACAAGAGATATGGAGGAAAAAACAAAAAAGGGAAAAGTTAAAAAAATTGTCAGAAGACCTAAAAAAAGAAGAATCCATTGCAAAAATCAAGGAAAACATAAAAGAGACAATGACTAAAATAAAACTGATCCAACATCAAATAAACATGCTATTAACGCAAGAAATAGCTAATAAAATAGAATATACGAAAGCTTACTATTTTGAAAATGCGAACAAGCCTACACGTTGGCTGGCTTATAAATTTAGGAAAGAAAAAGAGAAAAGAACAATTTCAGCTTTAAAATATGAAAAACAAGAGATAAAATATAAAAATCATGAATTAAAGAATATTGTAGAACATTTTTAGAGAGAGCTTTATAAATAAATACCACAAAATCAGCAAGAACTAAAAGAATTCTTTTTGAAGTATAATAGGAAAAAATGAAGAGCGGAAGAAAATTTTAAAAGGATTACAATCTGTGAAACAACAGAAGCCTTCAAAAAACAAAAGAAAAGGAAATCACCGGGGCCAGATGGTATACCAGCGGACGTTTTCCAGCAATTGGAGGATGAACTGTTGCCTGTATTTAAAGACTTAATGGACAAAATTATGAATACAGAGAAAACACCAAATTCATGGAATGAGGCGTTAATAACTTTAATTCATAAGCCTAACACAGAGGAAAATGAGATTAAAAACTATAGACCCATTTCACTCCTAAATGTAGACTATAAAAATTTTGCAACAATTTCAGCTGCTAGATTCAAGAAGGTAATGATTCAAGTTATACACCGAGATCAATCAGGCTTTCTCCCAAAAAAGACAAAAAATAATGTAAGAACTATTATAAATGTCTTATGAACACAACCCTGGAAGACAACTAGTCTTTCTAGATGCAGAGAAAGCCTTTGATAACGTTAATTGGGACTTTTTAAAATACAAAATGGAAATATGGGAATGTGGTGAACATTTCATGAAGATGATAACAGCCATATATAAAAAAACAATGGGCAAAAATAATTGTTAATGGAGAATTAATGCAAAACATACCTATTCAGAACGGAACAAGACAAGGTTGTCCACTCTCGCCATTACTATTTATTTTTGGAAAAGAAAAGTTATTTGTTAAAATACCTATGTGGGTTTTCCTGTTAGAGGCTTTTATAATGCCAACTTTAATGATGGAAAACAAGACAGCTAATTATGAAACACTGTTAACTAAAGACAATGAACTGAAAGCCTTCAAAATATTACAAATTAAATATTAATCTTACAAATTGGGAAAAAATACAACTACAATCAAGATTTGCTAAAGACAAATTAAGGAACTTTGCTAAAACAAAATCAAAATTAGATAAAATTTGGCTGTCATCTTCAGATAAAATGATACAAAAGTTATATAATTTCTTGTTAAATGATGAGATGCAAGATGAAATAACAAAACCATGTATGAGAGCTTGGATGAACGATCTAGGATATAACATAAATTTAGATAACTGGTCAAAAATGTGGAAATCAGCAAAATTATTAAGAGCTACAACATATAAGGAAAATATCCTTAAAATGTTCTATAGGTGGCATTGGATGCCAGATAAGGTAGCTAAATGTTATAAGAATGCTTCAGGAAACTGTTGGAGATGCAAAAATAACATTGGAACATACTACCATATATGGTGGAGATGTGAGAAGATTTGTAAATTTTGGAAAGCTATAAAACAATTAATAGTAGAGATTACTGATATAGAATTGCAGTTGGTGCCAGAAGTCTATTTGCTTAACATGTTACCAGCTGGGATTAAGCACAATGATCTATGTTTGATATTATATATCCTTACTACTGCCAGAATCCTCGTAGCGAAATGTTGAAAATCAGATAAAATACCAAGTAGAGAAGAATTAATTATGAAAATTATGGAAATAAAGAAAATGGATAAAGTAAATATGATATTGTCAGGGAAAGATGAGAATGTGTTTCAAAAAAGATGGCAAAAAATTGACAGATGGAGTGTGTAATGTAAACTCCAAAAGAGATTTGTATATATGGTGCATATATTTTTCTTTTTTGTAATGGAAAAATGATAAATAAACTATATTAAAAAACCTCTTCCAACAACCTAAGAGGTAGGACATCATGGACATCACCAGATGGGCAACCTCGAAATCAGATTGATTATATCATTTGCTGTCAAAGAGGGAGAAGCTCTATACAACCAGTAAAAACAAGACCTGGAGGTGACTATGGCTCAGATCATGAGCTACTCATTGCAAAATTCAGACTTAAACTGAAGAAAGTTGGGAAAACCACTAGGCCATTCAGGTTTGACCTAGATCACATCCCTTATGAATATACAGTGGAGGTGAAGAAAAGGTTTAAGGAACTAGATATGATAGAGTGCCTGAAGAACTATGGACAGAGGTTCGTGACATTATACAGGAGGCAGCAATCAGCACCATCCCAAAGAAACAGAAATGCAAGAAAACAAAGTGGCTTTCTGATGAGGCATTACAAATAGCAGAGGAAAGAAGGAAAGTGAAAGACAAAGGTGAAAAGGGAAGATTTACCCAACTGAATGCAGATTTCCAGAGAACAGGAAGGAGAGATAAGGAGGCTTTCATGAAGGAACAATGCAAAGTAATATAGGAAAACAGTAGAATGGGACTGACTAGAGATCTCTTCAAGAAAATTGGAGAAATCAAGGGAGCGTTCCACGCAAAGCTGGCCATGATAAAGGACAAAAATGGTAGAGACCTAACAAAGGCAGAAGAGATTAGGAAAAATGGCAAGAATACACAGAAGAACTATACAAGAAGGACCTCAGTGTCCTTGACAATCACGGCAGTGTAATCACTGACCTTGAGTCAGACATCCTGGAATGTGAAGTCAAATGGGCCTTAGAAAGCATTACTAACCACAAAGCTAGTGGAGGTGATGGTATCCCAGCTGAGTTATTCAAAGTCTTAAAAGATGATGCTGTTAAAGTGCTGCACTCAATATGCCAGCAAATTTGGAAAATACAACATTTGCCACAGGATTGGAAAAGGTCAGTTTACATTTTAATCCCAAAGAAGGGCAATGCCAAGGAATGTTCAACCTATCACACAATTGCACTCATTTCATACACTAGCAAGGTCATGCTAAAGATTCTACAAGGTAGGCTTCAGCAGTACATGGATAGAGAACTGCCAGTAATACAAGCTGGGTTTGAGAAGGTAGAGGAACTAGAGATCAAATTGCCAACATTTGCTGGATTATGGAGAAAGCAAGAGAGTACCAGAAAAACATCTACTTCTGCTTCATTGACTATGCTAAAGTCTTTGATTGTGTGGATCATAACAAACTATGGCAAGTTCTTAAAGAGATGGGAATACCAGACCACCTCACATGTCTCTTGAGAAACCTGTATAAGGGCCAAGAAGCGACAGAACCGGATATGGAACAAGTGATTGGTTTAGCATAGGAAAAGGAGTACGACAAGGATGTATATTGTCACCTTGCTCATTTAATTTATGTGCAGAGTACATCATGTGAAATGCCGGCCTGGATGGATCACAAACTTTAATTAAGATTGCCGGGAAAAATATCAACAACCTCAGATATGCAGACGATATCACTCTACTGGCAGACTATAGGCTGAAAAACTGTTGGTTAAGTCAATGTAATAATTAAGTCAAATTAATAATTGCCAGGCATTTCAATGCACATATCGGCAACCGGGATGAGGACTGGCTGTTGAAGGGGGAGATGGAAAATCTTGATCCCTTGGAGGCAGGCTATCCTTTTTTTCTATGACATAAGCTCTAAGGGCCATAGGGTTAATCAGTCAGGAGGATTGAGAATTTTGAATTTAATATTGGAGCATGATCTGGTAGTGCTTGATGGGAATTGGACTGACCAAAATTTCACAGGTATAGAACTATGCTTATCTTCCACCTCCTAAAAGGATTTGGCTAGTCTTCCAGCCCACTGTAAATTACAGGCTCTTTTGGCTGGAAGCAACCAAGAATTTACCCTGGCTGTTGCTAAGTTTTTTTCTTATGCAAGCAAATTCAACAGATAGTTAGATTTGGATAATCTGATGTTTTAGTTGTTATAGGTGTATTTACTGTTATTACTATTATAATTATTATTGCTGTTGTTATTACTATTTATCGCCATTAACATTATCACTCCTTACTGTTGTTATGTTGTTGAACTGCTATTGTTCAAGACTGTAGTCATAAGAGCAGAGAATAAATGTAAATAGGTACACAAGTATAGAATTTTTAAGAAAAATTGTTCTGAAGAAGGTAGTCCCTTATGTTATATTCTAGCATATCAGTTCCACAGAGCATAATGGATTCCAGCAGGATTTGATGAAGTAGTGGGTGTACATTAAACAACCACTACCATTGAGTGGTGACTGAGAAGTAGAGAGAGCCCCACATCCTCATTTGTAACTGTCTCTGTGAAGCAAAGAAGACAGAAGTAGTATGTATAAGTAAAGGTAAAGGGTTCCCTTGCTTGAAAGCCAGTTGAATCCAACTCTAGGGGGTGGTGCTCATCTCCGTTTCCAAGCTGAAGAGCCAGCACTGTCCAAAGACTTCTCTGTGGTCATGTGGCCAGCATAACTGAACGCCAAGGTGCATGGAACGCTGTTACCTTCCTGCCAAAGCGGTACTATTTATCTACTTGCAATTTCTTGCTTTCGAACTGCTAGTATGTATAGCACTGTGCAAATGTGTTAGGGTGAATAGACAGCCATATCTGCATGTGCACATCTGGGAGGTCACATAAGTGGGTGCTATTGCTGGCCTTTCACAAGAGTTCTTGCATACCATTGCTCACATTGCTTCCTTCAGCTATGGACATCAAGGGCAGCTGCCTTGGCCCTGGCCTGGGAAGACCCCCCCATCCCTTCATGACCCTCCTTCTCCCTGATGGAGGAGGTAAAGAAGAAGAAGATGTAGTAGTGGCCATGCTCTCCTCCCCCCTCCAGGGGTCAGTATAAGGAGTGGCAGCTTGCTTGCTTGGCTGTGTTGCATGCACCTTCCCACTGTGGGGCTCAGGCAGACAGGCGGCAGCTGGCCAGTTCAGCAGTTGCCATGTGTGCCTGTCCCCCTTCTGATTCTTGGGCAGGTGGGTGACAGTCCGCTGGCTTGATGGTTGCCCAGTATGCCTGCCCCCGCCCCTCTGGGGCTCAGGCACCAGTTGACTTGGCTGCTGCCAGTCACACCCACCTACCTTGCACAGGGCAAGGGTTGACCCTTTGAGCCTGAGGTAGTTCACTGGGGGGGGGGCTTTGCCCAGGGCCCTGTAATCACTGAGACTGCTTCTGTGTTTTCTCTCAGTAATGATCTCCAGCGGGGATCAGCCTCCCACCCTCTTGAAATGATTGGGGGTGGCAGCCATTTCTTCCCACCTCACTGCTGCTGAATAGTCTCCTCATTTCAACTGTAATAGCTCCAAAGTAGCTGTTGTTATTTTTTTTTAATTAATGAGGAGAATAGTCTACTCATTTCAACTGTAATAGATCCATAGTAGCTGTTATTTTTTTTAATGTATTTTTGGAAATGTCTAGCCAATGATATGATAGGGAGGAAAGCTCCCCAAACTATTCTAACCTTGCATGTAGCTGCCTAAGTTGTATTCCTTGAATATATAAATGTTGACTCCATAATTGATTTCAGCTGGTGAAATACAGCAAAATTTATAGTGATTTTGTACAAAGGACATTCAAGGGCCGAAGGAGCTGTATGTTCAGGGTACAATGCATATTGTCAAATGTTTTGTAACCTTTACTGCTGTTTTGGTATATTTTTATGTAACATCTTTCCAAGATGATATTTGAGCATTAAAACTATAAGCAGCATAAAATGAGTGAAATATTGGCACTGACAATGTAATGGCCATTTTTAATGAAATGTTATAATTTACATTGTAACAGTTCCTTCTCACCAGCGCAGCCATTATGTTATTGAAAGTACACAGGATGTTACCATTGCCAATGTCACTTAAATTGTATATCATATCAATAGCATCCAACAGATCTGCAGATGCTTTCTCACTTACACAGTCTTGATGACTTTCCCCCTCCACATTGTCAGCAATGGAAAATGTTGCAAAATTTACTGTGCTAACTGCAAAATATATGAGCTGAAGGTGCATTTTATCAAACGTTACGTTCTATGTCACTTGCAAATTGTGGATAATCATAATTTTAAAAGGTGAATTTAAATGCAGACGTCATATAAAATGTCATGTTCAGAAACTGAAATTTGATCTTATTTTGGAATCTCTGTTTTCCAGTCTTCAGCTGATGTTTTTTCTGCCCCTTCCTAAATCTGCCAAATATCTGATATGGTCACTGAGCAAGCTCAGTCAATAAGGGCTATACATCATTACTGGCTGTCAAGAAATGGCTTCATGGAAGGGGTCATGTCGCCAAGCCATCTATAACAAGGGTAACTTGAAATAATTCATTCAGGAATACTAAAGGAGTGACAAAGATCATTGATGGAGATGCAAGGTTTGTGCTATACACAATGCATAATAAATGATATAGGATGTTTTACATAGGGATGTATTTAATTTTGCTTATTGAACCATCATAAGCCTCTTGTGGTGATCAGCATCAAAGCTGTCAACAACTCTCTTCTGATACAGAGACTTGGAGGCGAGGGGGGGGGATCAGTAACCAAAGAAATCAGGCTCTTTATTTTGTCATTTGACGTGTAGTTCCTTAGGTAATTTTGCCACCAATGCTCTTTTTACATGGATCAATAATCCTGTATATATAATTCCCTTACGTATTGGCCATTTCCAGCTCTCCCACAGCATGGTCCATCATCCATTGGCCCATCAACCGCCACTCAAGCGTACTTGCATGCCATTCACCGGGTGCTGGGTCTGCTCCTCTCCCCCACCCACTGCCAACCTGGACATTCTTTCCTCACAGAAAAAACTGTCAAATTTGCTGTCTCTCCTGATGAAGACACTTCTCCTTCTTGACTCCTGTGGGACTAACTTTCCCCTCAGTGGCTGTTGCTAGGAAACCAAACTTGGTTCGGTCAGTAAAAAGGCAAAGCCCTTTTTAGGCGTGTGTGGGGAACTCATTGGGGCCAGTCCTGACTAGGGTTGCCAGCTCCAGATTGGGAAATTCCTAGGTATTCTGCGGTGGAGTCTAAGGAAGCCAGAGTTTGGGGAGGGGAGAGGCTTCAGCTGAATAGAATGCTATAGAGCCCACCCTCCTAAGCAGTTATTTTCTCCAGGGGGAGAGATATCTGTTGTCTGGAGTTCAGTTGTGATACCCGGTGATCTTCCGGCTCCACCTGGAGGTTGGCTACCCTAGGCATAGCAGTTAGCGCTTCAGAGCAGAGTCTTCCAGACCCAGGTTCTTGCTGTGGAAGTTGAGTGGGTGATTTTGGACCAGACACAGACTTTCAGCCTAATCTACCTCACAGGGTTGTTGTGCAGATCAAAAGGGGGAGAAGAGAATGATGTGAGCTGCTTTGGTCACCACTGTGGAGAAAGACGGTACTTTTCCTAGGTAGAGGCTACAGGGAGGGTGGAAAGAAATGGAAACCTGATGTCAGAGGGGCAGATAATAGTATGTTGATGGTTGGCTGGGAAGGAAATAATGTTTCCACCTCCGGGTTGGAAAATTCCTGGAGATTTGAGGGGTGGAGCCTGGAGAGGGTGGAGTTTGAGGAGGAGTGGGACCTCTGACAAGTACAATGCCATAGACTCCACCCTCCAAACCAGCCATTTCCTCTTGGGGAAATATTGCTGCCAGTTTCCAGGTGAGGGCTGGAGATCACTCAGAATTAAAACTGCTCTTCAGAGCCCATGAGGAAGGGTCGGATATATGGTAAGTCAAATAAATAAATAAATAAATGGTAGAGATCAGTTCCCCTGGAGAAAATGGCTGCTTTGCAGGGTGGATGAATCATTATTCTGCTGAACTCACTTCACCTCCTGCTTGGGTCACCACTGAGGTGGAGAAAGTGTACTTTTCCTAGGTAGAGGCTCCAGGTGTGGGGGGGAGATGGAAAGCTGAAGTCAGAGGGGTAGATAACGGTCTGTTGATGGTTGGCTGGGAAGGAGATAGGGTTGCTACCTCCAAGACAGGTACAATGCATTGACTCTACCGTCCAAACCAACTATTTCCTCCTGAGGAACTATTGTTGCCAATCTCCAGGGGAGGGCCGGAGATAACTCAGAATTACAACTGCTCTTCAGATGGCAGATATCAGTTCCCCTGGAGAAAATGGTAAGCTCTGAGTCATTATACCCTGCAGAGGTCACCCCAGCAAATTGATGCTGAGTGCCCAAGGCCAGGGCACCCACCCTGAGCCTCTTTATTTCCACAATAGGCCTTATTCCTAGTAGGTAACATAAATTAATGAAAAATAACTTTGTGTCATTCCCTGCACCCTTCCAATTGAGTTACAGTAAGTTAATCTTGAATTATGAAGAGGGGGGTGCTTATGTAGACAGGAGACACAAGCTCTTCCCATATGCTTTTGGTAGTTTGTATTATCCCCATGGTTTAAGACTTCCTCCTCATTCTCCATTCATGAAAAAGTGGCTGAATACAGCCTATGCATAATGTCTCCTAGGTCCTAGTATCCCTGGCTAGTCAGCTGAGGTAAGATAGTTTCACTGGCTCCTCCTTGCCAGTTGGGGTTGGGGGACATAGAGATGCAGTTTGTTTTTTAAACAAAATCTACAGTGTAAGGCAATTTATTTGCTGTTATTCATAAATGTGTACTAGCGTTTTAACCAGTTATAAGAAATTAGAATAGCAAGATTTTTTTAGAAGTGCCCAATATCTTTAATAACTTAAAATAGAGAAGAGATTGGATTTACACTCCGCCCTTCACTACCCAAAGGCGTCTCAGAGCGGCTTACAAACTCCTTTCCCTTCCCCTCCCCACAATAGAACTACTTTCCCTGTAACTAAATGTATACTGTCCAGAAGTGGTATATACACTGGTATATTTGAGTAGCCACCAACCATCATAAAGTTTTTGTGAAAATGACAATGCTCCTGATAATGAATAAGCAATTAAAACTTCTTCGTATCTATCATGGGAGATTAAGTTGGGGTTTTGCTTTAGGAATTCAGATTTATAAGAACTCACTGCATGTGGCCTGTAAATATATCATCAGCCACAGGGTCAAAGCAACAGCTTCTTAATGTTGGGAAAACACTCCTGTTGGAATATACTAGCACTTTCAATAGGATGGATCCAGCCAGGGGCATAGACTTTTCCTGGGGCTGGGGCTGGGGCTGGGGCAGGGGCAGAGGCATTGTTCTTAAAAGATCTGGGGCCCAGTGACATAATAGGGAGGAGCCAGTGACATCACAGGCCATTGTCACTTTCTATGGAGGTGGAGTCATGTGGGATTTAGGGACGGGCTCCCCAGAAATTTAGGAGGGCCTGAGAAACCCCCCCCCAGCAATGCCCCTGGGCTGGACTAAACCCAGGAAAAGCTGGGAGTTGGCCAGGGGTCATTTCATAGAAAAAGAGGTGCAGGAGTTCATTAGCATAACACATTATTTACCCTTTGCCTTTGAGCCACACACCCCAAAAAGGAAAAGCAGCCAGGGGAAGGAGGGGGAAGACAAGCTGGGGAAAAGGCAGAGATTTTGAGAAGAAAAGAGAGAGAAAAGAACAGAGTTGGGAAAAACAGCAAGGGAAATGAGAAAACGAGGAAAAGAGCGATGAGGGGAAGAAATGGGGAGAAAGGGAGGCAGGGCCAGAAAGGTCCAAAGAGAAATAAAAGGGAGCAAAGATGCAGAGGTTGGGAAGGGAGATGCTGGGGTGTCTGGAACTCTTGGATTTGCGACCTATCATGGCAGAGGAGGGAACGGTGAAGTAACCACCTTCCCTACCCATTCTGAGACCTCGTGCTGCTTCTGAGACCTCTGCAAGTGATGGTGAAAGGAGGCAAACTCCTGGAGGGACAATCTCATGCATGCATGCTCTCTCCCAAACGAAGCAGGAACAGGAACCGGGAGGGAGGGGTTGAGGGAACGGGGCAGAAGGAGCTGCAATATGACTACAGTCACCA
>NW_015168752.1:35761-100650 GCF_001447785.1 Gekko japonicus | reverse complement strand
TGCTTGTTCCCCTTCGAAATGACCCCTGCTTATATCCCAAATTACATCAAATAGGTAGCATCATTTGAGCAGGCACCTCTCCATTGGTGTACCCCTGTGCTGGTCAGAATTACAAGTATTTGTGTCTGCTTATCTGGTCCCGGAACAGTGAGAAACGTCAAGGAACAGTGAGGTCTTCTTTCAGGCATCATTTAGAGCTCACTTGTCTCAGTATAGTACTGGGGAGTTTCCTGATAAGGTGTAATAGTTCACATGGGACTCAACTCGTGGCATACTTCCTGGGGGCTGGGGCCAAGCTTTACAAAAGAAAATGTTGTTTGGGAACATCCAGATTCTCTACAGTTATTGTTATAGCACATATCTTTTGTGCTCGGATGTGCTTCAACTGGGGTGCTTGCATTTTCCAAATATGCTGTTAATCTCCAGCACATTCCATTCTATTGCCTTTTAATTACCGCTAAAGGCTACTTAAATTCTACTTTTTTTACTAAAAGGGAATAAACCCATAAAACACACACACACACACACACAGGATTTGAATATACTAGGATTTGAATATACTGTGGTCAGGCTTCTAAGAAGGCACAATGACAGCTGGTAGTATACAAGACAGGAGGAATGTCAGGAATCACATTCATTGATCCCTTGTCCTACAATAGGGAAGGAGCTCCAACCCCCTAATTATCTTGGTTGCCCTCCTCTGTACTTTTTTCAGCTCTGCAATGTCCTTTTTTGAGATACGGTGACCAGAACTGTATACAGTATTCCAAATGAGACTGCACCATGGATCTATACATGGGCATTACAATATTGGCTGTTTTATGTTCAATCTCTTTCCTAATAAACCTAATAAATAGCGTTTGCCTTTTTCACTGCTGCAGCAGACTGGGTTGACACTTTCATTGAGCTATGCACTGCAACCCCCATATCCAGAGCTTTATATGTGCTTTGCTGCACACAGATCTTTTCTGTAAGCAGAATTATCTCCATTCATTCCAGCAGCATCCTTGCCACTGAAGTGAATGGGGAAACCCTTGCAGTTTGGTAGCTCCATGTGTACAATGAAGCTCTTCTACCAGCAAGAAAGCTTTGGATAAGGCCCCATGTTTGTTTTTTTAAAGAAAGAAAATGAACTGAGTATAGCACCAGGAAAAAAATTCGAGCTCAAATCAAATATTAGCTATTATATAGGGTGTTACACAAAGCTCTGCTGCTATTTGTGCATTTTTGTGGAAATTGAACTTCATGCTCCTTGTTTTGTTTTGCTATGGAAATACTTTGTCATTTTTCCATTGAACTTTGATTGACACCACAGCAATGATATCTAGAGGCATGTTAATTAATTTAGTAACTAAACTTCTTGCTTGAATGGGGTTGGTAAAATAAGAGGTTATTTTCCACTGCAATGAAACATGTTTATACGAGGCAACTATATTTCAAAAATGTGTGATTATTCTAACAAGAAATTGAATTGGATGTACAAGTGTACCATTATTCAAATAATTTTCCAAAGCAACCTAGCTCAAAGAAAAATGCCATTTTCTACACCAACAGAGCATGTAATGGTTTGTCATTACAAGTAAATTTTAATTTACACAAAGGCTCACTCCTACTCTTTGTAATTTTTCTTCGAAACTATGAATCAGCCTCTCTATGACATACTTTATTTGCATGTTGTTCCTGTATTTTTTTAAGCGTTTTCATCTGGAAGGGATACTTCCCTGTTGTGATAAAGTCATTATGAATCATCCTGAATGCAGTTTGTGCAATAATGAAATTCTAGTTGCAATCTGCCAGCCATGACAATGTAAAACAAGGTCCCATGACTAGTTGGTATCCTACAGTTATATCATTGCATTGCTATTAAGTGTATCTTTATTATTTTTAGACAAATATCCTGATACAGATGAGCTCAGCTTGACACATCTTCATATCTCAATAAACAAATCACTACAAGAAAGTGTTGTTGAGAGTGAGTTTGTTCAAGAGTCTGACACTTACAAAACTACACAGAGCTACATTGCTAGTTTAGAAGAGAAATACTTCTCTCTTTATTTGAGAAGTACACTTTGGACAGGAATGAGGAGAGATTGATAGATTACTAATTTACTAGCTAAAGGATGGAGGTGGATGGTGAGAGGCTCATCTTCCTCATGGTACCAAGAGAGGACAGCATGTCCCTCTCTTGGTGTATGCAGGTAGAGAGCAAGTCTTCATTCAGAGTGAGAAAGAAGCAAGAAAGGGAAATTGGTCCCTGGGATTACAATCTGCATATCAGAGAGGACAGTGGCAGAAGAGTAGATACAAGAAGAAAGGTCAATGTGCCTATCTGGCTATCTAGCCTCCCTTGCCACTCACTCTGAAGGTCTGAGGCAGGGGACATCACATCTGAAACTTCCAACATCCCCTCTCGATGGACCATGGCTCAGCTGGACCAGCTTCGTTCCATCTCTCAGGACTTCAAATCGTTCTCTGGGTAGAGGCTTGGTCAGGGCATCTGCAATCATCTCTTTCATTGGGTAGTGGATCAGCTTGACAATTCCTTCTTGCTGCAGATGTCTCACCAGGTGATACTTCATATCAATGTTCCTGGTACGCTGCCTTACATCTTCTTTCTTAGAAATGTGGCTGCAACTTTCGTTGTCCTCATACACTATAACAGGCTTTGCCGCCCTGGGCCGTATGGGTAGGGCGGGATATAAATCCGAAAAATAAATAAATAAATAATAAATAATCTAGACCCATGTCTTTCAGTTGTTGTAGCAGCCAATGTGACTCTTGACAGCCTAGTGCTGCTGACACATATCCTGCTTCAGTGGTGGAGCTTGCAACTCCACTTTACTTCTTGCTTGACCAACTTATAGGTCCTCCACTAAAGAAAACTATATTGCCACTGGTAGACTTTCTATGATGGCGGTCACACACGTGAGATAATGTGGGGGGAAAGTGATGCTATTTCCCCCCCGGAGGAATTTGACCTGCAGTTGCACGATCATACAGTCCTTTGAAGCTGCAGGGGCAGCCCACCACCATGTGATCAGACACAATCACAGGTGAGTTGGGAGGGTTGCCGTTTGTTCCCGATGCGCTTAAATGGGGAATCAATTAATTGCATATCAGCACTGAGGGCTCCCTATGGAGGGTATGATGATGTGCATACTGCAAAGGGGGGGGGAAACAATGGCACAGAGTCAGGATGGCCTGATCAGACCATCCTGATGCCATGAGAGCGTGCTGGAGTGATCAGACAGGGGAAAGTCCATCCATGGCCCGTAGCAACCCGTTTGCTACTGGACTTTCCCTGGTGTCCTTTTACTCCGCTTCTGCGGTGGAGTAAAATGGGTTGCAAATGGATGCAGGGCACTTCCCAGATGTTCGTGTCTGATTGCGCCCTTTAAATCCACCCAGCATTCATACCTATGGCATGGCTAATTGTGCATGTGATCGCGCCCTATCTGTTAAGTATCCAGCCCAGTCTGCATCCACATAGGTAACTAGCTTAGGGCTGTCAGTTGCAGACAGTTTAAGTTTAAGATCTGCAGTGGTTATTAGGTATCTCACAAATGCCATGAGAACGTTCCAGTCTCTGCTTGTGGGCTTTGCATTCTTTCTACATAACAGTCCCACAGCTGAACTAGTGTCTGGTCTGATTAAAGTGGATATGTATAAGAGCTTGCCTACCATTTCATGATATCAGTTGCCTTCAGGTAGCTTTGCAGATTCTTCTCTTTGTTTGATGTAGCTTGGCTCCACGGGAATGTATTTGGGTAGATCATCATCCAGTTTCAGGCTTCTCACCAGGTCTCTAATTTTCCATTCATGGCTGATGAGAAAACTGCCATCTGTTTCTATCTGTATCTATATGCTGAGGTAATGTGCAACACTGCCAAGTTGCTTGAGTTCATCTTCTTTGCTTAGGTGATCTACAGTTTTCTCACCATGAGCTGGATATTCACATGCCAGCAGTAAATCATCTATGTAAGTCAGAAGATAAGTCCATTTTCCATCTTGGCATTTGGTGTAGAGGCAGGGATTGGATTCGCTTCTCTTGAAGCCTCCCTGGAGTAGCATTGTATTCAGTTTAGTGCTCCATGCTCTTGGTGACTGTTTTAAGCCATACAAACTGTTTTAAAGCTTGCATACAAGATTTTCCTTGTTGTTTTCTATGAAGCCAGGCAGTTGCTTCATGTAGATTTCTTCTTCCAGGTCTCCATACAAGAAAGCAGTCTTTACATCTAGATGGTTGACCTGCATTCCCTGGCTTGCAGCAACACTAGGAACAGTTCTTATAGTTGTGTGCTTCACTACAGGAGCAAATGTATGATCATAGTCCTCTCCATACTTTTGAGAATATCCTTTAGCCACCAGTCTGGCTTTGTGGTGCAGGATCTTCCCATTTGCATCCTGCTTCAGCTTGAAAACCCATTTGCAACCAATTGCTTTCTTCCCTTTGGGAAGCTCTGCGAGTGTCCATATTTTAAGCTTGTGTAAAGTATTCAGCTCCTCTCTTGTTGCTTGCTTCCATACCTGTGCCTCTTGAGGCAGTAGTCGGGAGATGTCTGCATACAATGAAGGCTCCGATGTCCCCACCATCTTTGCAAGGAGATTCATTCTCAGGGTGGAACACCTTTATTGGAGCATGTAGATCATCTCTCCTCTGGTTGTCCAGTCTCTCTGGGTGGCATCTGTGGTTCAGGCATGGCTGGTGGAGCATCTTGGGTCATCTCATCTGCCGGAATCACCTCAGGAACTTCCTCTTCACTGATGTTTCCCACATCAAGGGATGCCAGCTGGTTGTCCACTTCAGTGTCAGCCCCCTCTGAACCTTGAGGCCTTTGGCTTTCATCAAAATGAACAGATCTGCTGATAGTAATTTCATTAGTCTTTCAATCCAGGATTCTGTAATCCTTGCATCTAGGTGCATATCCAACAAAAATGCCTTCCTTTGCACAATCATCAAGTTTTGATCGCTTTTCTTTAGGGATGTGTGTGAAGGTTCTACAGCCGAACACTCTCAGGTGGTCCATGGATGGCTTATGGCCAACCCACAGTTCATAGGGAGTCATACCTGCAGCTCTTGTGACTAGCCTATTCTGCATGTAGTTAGCTGTGACAATAGCTTCACCCCAAAATTGTACAGGTAAGCAACTGTCTCTGAGCATGGTACGTACTGCATCCAGGAGCGGATTACTGCTACGGCAGTTCCATGGTTAGACCACTATGCCCTGAGGGCCCGAGTGAATGTGTCACCCAAACCCTGTTTGGGCGGCGAGCGCATTTTAGCTTGCCCACAGAGCCAACTGGACCCCATGCCCCCTGGTAGCTCATTAGAAAAGCTAGTTGAGGACTGGCAAAACTGACTCTCAACAGCCATCGACGAGATCGCTCCCAGACGCCCTCTGCGCCCATGCACTAGGCTGGCTCCTTGGTATACCCAGGAGCTGTGGCTGACGAAGCAAAGGCTTAGACGGCTAGAGAGACAGTGGCAGCGTGCTTGTGACGAAGCAACAAGAGCATCTTATAGCACGTTTATGAAATCCTATGAGGTGGCAGTCAAAGCTGCGAAGGGGGAGTTCTACGCAGCCTCGATTGCGTCTGCCAGCTCATGCCAGCACAATTATTTAGAACAATTCGGTCTCTAACAGCTCTGCCACAGGGCAGACAAAACAATAGGGAATTGGACATCGGCTTTGAGGCATTTCTGAGCTACTTTGCAGATAGTACGTACTACATGGTAAGTACTGCATCCAGGAGCGGATTGAGACAGTGAGTGAGCTCAAGTAAGCGATGATCCGCCCCCTCCTTAAAAAGCCATCCCTGGATTCGGCCGAATTGGCCAACTATCGGCCGGTTTCCAGCTTGCCTTATTTGGGCAAGTTAATTGAGAGGGTGGTGGCGATACAGTTGCAGAGCTTTCTGGATGACACTTCCATGCTAGATCCTTTCCAACCCGGTTTTCGCCCGGGCCATGGGATGGAGACAGTACTGGTTGCTCTCACGGATGACCTCTGGAGACATCTGGATCGGGGTGAGATGGCAGTGCTGCTGTTGTTAGACCTGTCGGCGGAGTTCAACATGGCCGACCATCAGGTGCTTGCCCACCGCCTCGCCAACATGGGAATTCAGGGGCTTGTTTTGCAATGGCTTGTCTCCTTTCTCCAAGGTCGGGGACAAAGGCTGGCCATTGGGGAGCAGCAGTCCCGAAGGCACCCACTATTGTGTGGTGTGCCCCAAAGGGCTGTGCTCTCCCCAATGTTATTTAACATCTATATGCGCCCCCCTGCCCAAATTGCCTGGAGGCATGGGCTGGGCTGTCACCAATATGCAGATGACACACAGCTCTAGCTGATGTTGGGTGGTCAGCCTGACTCTACCCCGGAAGATCTGGACTGGGCGTTGCAGGACGTGGCTGGATGGCTTAAACTGAGTCGATTGAAATTGAATCCGATGAAGATGGAGGTCCTGTGCCTGAATCAGAGCAGTATGGGGGTAGGGATCCCACTCCCAGCCTTTGGTGGGGCACCGCTGGTGCCAGCTCTGAAGGTCAGTAGTTTGGGTGTGTTCCTGGATGCTTCCTTAACAATGGGGGCCCAGGTAGCAGCCCCTGCCAAGGCAGCCTTTTACCATCTTCGGCTGATTAGGCAGTTGGTTCCCTTCCTCGAACGCAATGATCTGGCTGCAGTGATCCATGCTATGGTCACCTCGAGGTTGGACTACTGCAATGCTCTCTACATGGGGCTGCCCTTGGTGCAACTCCGGAAGCTGCAGCTGGTGCAGAATGCGGTGGCCAGGCTGTTGATGGGTCTCCCCAGGTGGGAGCACATCCAGCCTGTGCTTAAGACTCTGTACTGGCTCCCAATAGCATTCTGGATTTGTTTCAAGGTGCTGGTTTTGACCTTTAAAGCCCTTTAAGGTCAGGGACCACCTGACCCCTACCTGAGGGACCGCCTTTCCCCGTATGTTCCCCAGAGAGCATTGCGATCAG
The DNA here is from genome assembly GCF_001447785.1 of Gekko japonicus. Taxonomy (NCBI): domain Eukaryota; kingdom Metazoa; phylum Chordata; class Lepidosauria; order Squamata; family Gekkonidae; genus Gekko; species Gekko japonicus. Next base: position 93,665 of record NW_015168752.1, on the reverse strand, counting down.
GATCCCAAAACCGCCTGGACCTCCCTGGCCCAAAGGAAGTCAGGTTGATGGCAACCAGGACTAGGGCTTTTTCGTTTGTAGCTCCGTCTTATTGAAACGAGCTTTCTGCCGAGATCAGGGCCCTGCTGGACTTGTCACAGTTCCGCAGGGCCGTGAAAACAGAACTTTTTAGGCAGGTGTTGTGCTAGGAGTGACGCCCTAACAGCAGTGCCCTGTGTGAACTCTGAACCAACACGACCTAGCATGGTAGCACCGCTGAATGTGTCCCTAAACTGCACTTTATTTTTATCGCCATCGAATGAACGTTTTATATTGACTTGTCTATGTTTTTAAATGATGTATTTTATTCTATCACTGTAAAATGTATACTGCTTATCAGTTTTTGGAAGCTGCCCTGAGTCCACCTAGCGGGGAGAGCGGGGTAAAAGTGAAATAAATAAATAAATAAATAAATAAATATTAAAGTTTAAAAATTACAAGATTAAAAATGACAAATTGCAAATCAAATAAATTATGAACAGCAAATTGCCCCAGCACAAGACCACAGACAACAGAATGGGTTTAACTAGTTTAAACAGCTAATCTATGTCATGAATATTAAACATGCTAATATTTAAATAGGCAGGTTGTGCTGGGCACCCTAACCATGTCTGCCTTTGATTGGCAGATCCACCTGGGCTCCAAACTTACCCAGTGGTTTCCACTGGCCTTGTTTATCCTAATCTGCACATAATGTGCCTAGAAGTGCCAAGCCCCATCGCCTTTCCCAAGTTGGGTAAGATATTGCTCAACACCAAGGCACTCCTTCCAAAACTCACCCTCCATAAGGCTGGTTCAGGACATGCATCTATCACCCTTGATACCTCATGGTTCTTGGTCATCATCCCTACCTATAATGAGCAACATGCCCTATAGCCAGTAAAGGAACCCCAAATAGTTCTGTTTGGCCCCATAAATAGTGACTAGCTAATTCTACTAGGGTGGGCAAGTCAGCAGCAGATTGCAAAAACCTGACAAAAATGGTTTATGTAGCCCCTAGACTGTGCCTCCTTATTGGCTGGTTCTACCCAGGATTCCACTTATTGCCTCATACCTCACTTAAAGAGGAGCTGGGGCAAATAGATCCCCAGCTATAATGCTATGAATGACTCTTTTCAAAGTTATGTAAATTTTAAACTAAATAATGACTTTTCAATGTTGAGGAAGTCTGGTGCCTGAAATTAAAGTGCACATCTCCTATTTGCTGCATAGAAGCCAATAACATGTAACATAAGAACATAAGAACATAAGAGACGCCAATGTTGGATCAGGCCAAAGGCCCATCCAGTCCAACACTCTGTGTCACACAGTGGCCAGAAATACCAGTGCCATCAGGAGGTCCAGCAGTGGGGCCAGGACATTAGAAGCCCTCCCACTGTTGACCCCCCCCCCAAGCACCAAGAAGACAGAGCATCACTTGCCCCAGAGCCCCTAGCTATACCTTGTGGCTAATAGCCACTGATGGACCTCTGCTCCATATGCTTATCTAATTCCCTTTTGAAGCCGTCCATGCTTGTAGCACCCACCACTTCCTGTGGCAGTGAATTCCATGTGTTAATCACTCTTTGGGTGAAGAAGTACTTCCTTTTATCCGTTCTAACCCGACCGCTCTGCAGTTTCATGGAGTGCCCACGAGTTCTTGTATTGTGAGAAAGGGAGAAAAGTACCTCTTTCTTTACCTGCTCTTTCCCATGCATAATCTTATAAACCTCGATCATGTCACCCCTCAGTCGTCTTTTCTCCAAGCTAAAGAGCCCTAAGCGCTTTAACCTTTCCTCATAGGGAAAGTGTTCCAACCCTTTTATCATTCGAGTTGCCCTTTTCTGCACTTTTTCCAAAGCTATAATATCCTTTTTAAGGTGTGGTGCCCAGAACTGCACACAGTATTCCAAATGAGGTCTCACCATTGATTTATATAGGGGCATTATTATATTGGCTGATCTGTTTTCAATACCCTTCCTAATAATCCCCAGCATAGCATTGGCCTTCTTTATTGCAGTCACACACTGTCTCGACATTTTCAGTGAGTTATCCACTACAACTCCAAGATCTCTCTCTTGCTCAGTCTCTGCCAGTTCAGACCCCATCAATGTGTATTTATATTTAGGATTTTTGGCTCCAATGTGCATCACCTTGCACTTGGCCACATTGAACCCCATTTGCCATGTTGACGCCCACTCGCCCATCCTTGACAGATCCCCTTGGAGTGCCTCACAATCCTCACTGGTTTTCACCACCCTGAACAACTTTGTATCATCCGCAAATTTAGCCACTTCACTGCTTACTCCCATCTCCAAATCATTAATGAACAAGTTAAAAAGCAGTGGACCAAGTACTGATCCCTGCGGTACCCCACTGCTTACCACCCTCCACTGAGAAAATTGCCCACCTACACTCACTCTCTGTTTTCTATGAACTAGCCAGTTTTTGATCCATAAAAGGACTTGTCCTTCTATCCCATGATTTTTGAGCTTACTTAGGAGCCTTTGATGAGGAATTTTATCAAAAGCTTTCTGGAAGTCAAGGTAAATAATATCTATTGGATCCCCCTTGTCCACATGTTTGTTCACCCCCTCAAAGAACACTAACAGGTTAGTGAGACAAGATCTTCCCTTACAGAAACCGTGCTGAGTCTGCCTCAATAGGTTTTGTTCATCTATGTGCCTACTAATTCTTTCCTTAATAATGGTTTCCACCAATTTACCCGGTATTGACGTCAGACTGACTGGCCTGTAATTTCCCGGATCTCCTCTGGAACCCTTTTTAAAGATGGGAGTGACATTAGCTACCTTCCAATCTTCAGGAATGGAGGCAGATTTTAAGGAAAGATTACATATCTTTTGTCAGGAGATTCACATCATCTCTTGTATTGTCTCTGAGCTCATTTGTTAGTTGTCATTCTTTGCTCCAGTTCATGCATTGAATATCCAGAAATATTGGGAGGAAATGATGAATGGATGGGTGATAGTCTCCTCTCTATTATGTGGCCTAATTCATCTTTTAAGTGCCATCCACACATATAAGTTTTTGATTTATATAATATATGTCTGATTTATAAGTCACAGCAATAATGTATTAGTCAGATAACTAATTTATTGGTCAACTGCAAAATATACGTTACCCAATAGTTTCCTAAATTATGTCACTGATTTTATAAAACATTTAAATGATTTATAATGTTGAAAATTGAATCTGTGGCAGGGGAGTTTCATAAGCAAACGTAAAGGTAGACTAAGATGATCTGAGCTTTTGCTTTCTTGTTCCTCACCTTTAACCATTAACAGGGATCGAGTCTTCTCCCAAATTCTAGCACGGTGATTCTCCAGAAGTCTAATCTCCTTCACAATTCTTATTGTGCCAAGTTTCGACTGCTCTTTCTTTTGGTATCAGGGGAAGCACTTCTTCATCTTCTGCATCTCTCCTATACCCTGTCAGAATCCCATAGGATTCATTCTGAGACATTTATTTCAAACTTAATTCAAACACTATTTATATTTTATTAAATGTTAGTACAAGAGAGAGATTAGTATTAATAAGCTAGTATATTAATATGGGAGATGTCAAGGAAACAAGACTGAACCCTGTGGGTTCCCAGGATTAGTGTACTTTTTTTTTTTCCAGGATTAGTGTACATGAGAAAACAGTCCTCTGTGAAAATATATGAAGTTTATTAAATAGTTTTCAAAATAGTTTTGTTTCTAGGCAACACAACACTAAAAATCTTGCAGCAAAAGAAAACAAGAAAAGCTAACTTTGCTATCTAACACATTTATGCTAGGGGTATGTAAAAAAAATCAGTATTTGTTCTGCCTGATAATTGTAATTATTAAGGGCCAATTAAGTTGTGAGTAATAGTCTGTTTTCTGGGGCCTTGCATTCGGAACTGTAATTTGTGGACTTCCATTGTATAAGCCATTTTAATTCCTGATGTGTGGAATAAAAGTAGGGTAAAATATGCTAATAAATAAATTTTAAAATCAGTAAAATAAAGAATTGTTTCAATTGTACTAGGCTGCAGAGGCACAAAGCTGTTTAGCTTCTCTCTGCTCTAGCCTTATCCATTTTGTCTGGCTGACTCAATGTTCATTCAGGAGAGAATTTGGGTCCAGGTGTTGTTGTTTTTTTCAGTGTTGCTCTATCTGATATGTTACTGATATGTCTGACAAAATGTCCTGACTTTACACTGATTTTTTTTGTCGACTGTCATAAAAGTCATGGAACTGTTGGTTTGTTCAGAGGGTTGCCAGGTCCCTCTGGCTGCTGGCAGGGGATGGGGGTAGGGTTGCCAGTTTCAGGTTGAGGACTTCCTGGAGATTTGAAGGTGGAGCCTGGGGAGGACAGGTACCTCAAGGGGGTACAATGTCATAGAGTCCACCCTCCAAAGCATCCATTTTCTCCAGGGGAACTGATTTCTGTAGTCTGAAAACAAGCTGTAATTCTGGGGGATCCCCAGGTCCCACCTGCAGGCTGGCATCCATATCTGTTCCTTTGGGGGGGCATACCTGACATGATCTAGAAACACTGTGATATTTCCTTAATATTTATAGGCTGAATCCTTCTCTTTGGGAGGTCAATAAATTCTTATTGATTTTAATGGACTTTGCAACAATGCATTTCTGTATGCTGTCATGGGCTAGCCAGCTGTCTCTTCCTCCTCAGAGGAGGAATCAGAAGAATCAGGTCCCACACTGATGGAATTCCCTCCTAAGCAGCTGGGTCCAGCAACAGACCCAACAGTGGAAGCACCAGGAAGTGAGAACACTTTCCAGTCACAGCCAGGCTGCTCAGTCTTCCAGGAGAAGAAAGAGATGCCACAGAGGCCAGTATCTCCATCTCCACCGACTTCTCCCAAACCAGCAGAGCATAGAAGGAGGAGAGAGTGCTTGACAGCTCTAGAGAGAAGATGAAGAGCTCACCTGATTGCTCAGCGATGATCAGCGTTAACTCCTGGAGTGTAGTCTTTACAGGACCAGGACTGACAGGCTGACAGGGAAACAGTAAAAGACCTGCACCTGTAGGAAGGTGAACATAACTGTAAGGAGTGATACCTGGGCCTTGGGGGATGAGTTAGCAAAGGAGGCAGATAAAAGGAACATGCTGAGCAAGGCTTGCCACACCTCTGTGTGAGCTGACCTGCTTAGCAAACAGAGCTCTACCCTGACTTTCTGCCTTGTCACTGGTAACCTGTGCTTTTCCCTAAAGCTCAGACCCAGACCCTACATCCTGCACCTGTTCTGAAGCCTTCCCTTAGCCTTGGAACCAGACCATTGAACCCTTGACCCTCCTTACCCTGATCCTTAGACTGGAACTTTGATCTCTGGTTCCAGACTGGTTTGTAGACCTTGCTGTTGTTTGTTGTGCTTATTGTTACTGTAATTGTGTATCCTAGAAACTCTGGGTAGAGCAACAGTGCCAGGACTTGGCCCTGAATGTGACATAGACATTGTCTTGCATTTCCTTATGACATATGCAGGATTGTATATGGCATACAGTTCTAAGGACACTTTCCTAACAACACTTGACTAATACATGGCTGATTCCTTCATAAACCTGCTTAGGATTGTTACCAAGAGTCAGTCATTCTGATATATTTGCTAGCTCTGAATATTTGAATATTTGAATATTCCTGCCCTAGTGCTAAGTACTTGATAATTGGCTTTGGTGTAAGCTTTGTAATGTGCACCACCATCATCAACACTTTCCTAATGCTATCAGTATTCTGCTAGAAAGTATTACTTATCCAAACAAGAATATTCTTAAGATCAGGAAACATCCAGTCCAGTAGCCCCAAGAGCTACCTTTCCAAAGCAGCTGCATTGGAACTAATTCATGTGCTTATCTCCTTTTTCTTCATTTTATTCGAAATTGAGTGCTGAAGGGCAGAGCTGCTCATTATCTGTGAGACTTGTAAGCAAAATCGTGGCACATTATATACATTGCCGGAGGAAATATCTTTTAATTGCTGAAAATTGGTCCTCATTAATTATTTTCAGTGTATGGATGATGCCAAATCCTGCAGCTAATGTTCTTCTTTGTAGGCATTAGTTTTATTGCTACTACAGTATACCATAGGCCAAATTCTCAGTGAGGTTAAGTTTGGACAATATCACTGGCATCCTAGAAGATGCTTCATTTACATCAGCATTTAGTTCCCTATTTCTATTCCCTTTTTTATCCTATGCCTTCCAGTGCTTTTGACCAAGGGAGTATGCAGACATGCCAGTGAAAGTGTCATGATCATGAAACAAGTTGAGAAATAGTTCTTTATAACTGGAAGAAGACAACTTCAGAATAAAATATTTGATGCTGTAAGTCAAAATGTGGAATATATTGTACTTCTCTTCAATTTGAGTTGAAGATAGATGTATGAGGAGTTGGCCATGCTTAGAAAGAATGTGAGAAAGATTCTAATCAGTCAATCCCTCTAGACTCTTTAATCTTGTTCTTCTTGTTTTCTGTACATTTGACTGACTTCAAAACCCTTCTGGCATACCATTAGTTATTGTACAAAATATAGGGCATGTATTCAGAAATATTCTGAGGGACTTTTCACACATTCCTGTGAGGTGGTGTTCGCATCATAGATTCTCCTCTATGCAGAAACTTCAAGAGATTCCACCCTGTCATATGAAGTATGGCCACTTCAGGATCCATGAATACGAAACCCTTTTATGGACAGATTAAAGTAGAAGAGCAGTTGAATGAGAAAGTTGGTTGGATCCACCCCAGAATTAGGGCCTCCAGTCTCCAGGTGGTGATTGGAGATCTCCTGGGATTACAACTCATCTCCAGGCAACAGAGATCAGTTCACCTGGAGAAAATTGCCTCTTTGGAAGGTGGACTCTACAGCATTATACCTCAGAGAAGTCTCTCTCCTCCCCAAACCCTGCTGTTCTCAGACTCCACCCCCAAATCTCCATGAATTTCCCACCCCAGAGCTGGCAACCCTACCCAGAATATCCATGAGAATCTTAAGGAAATCTGAACATCCAAATCAGAAATGGGATGAAGCTGTGCGGATTAGATTTTTACATCCAAAGTTTCTCCAAGTTTTACCATGTTTTAGTCATCATTTACTTCACTATTTACAGCAATTATGAAAGACTCAGGTTTCAGACTAAACATAAATGGATGAATATGTTACTAAATCCATTATATATCTATGTACAGTATTTATTTGTGTGTGTGGAGAGAAGAAGAAAGGTGAAGAAGCATTAACTGTGAATTATAGGCACTGTTGCGCACAGAAACTTATCTAAAGCTGTGTTATTAGGACTGAAATACTATGTTTAATACAGGAGTAAATTGCTGCTATGTAATAGAAGGTTAAAAGGCATCTGGGCTGCCTTTTCATGAAAACTAAGGTGCTATCACACATGCTGAATAATGCACTTTCAATCCACTTTCAGTGCACTTTGCAACAGGATTTTACGGTGTAAAATGGTAACATTTGCTTGCAAATGTTTGCTAAAGTGCATTTAAGAAGGGCTATGACTGCAATCCTAAGAACACTTTCCTAGGATAATGCCCCATTGAATAAAATAGGACTTACTTCAAGGTGGACCTATTTAGGATTCCTCTCGATGGTATAAATGCAATCATACAGTTCTTCTAACAGAATGAAATACGAGGTTTACCTCCTCCCCCTACAACAGCCTATCCCCCATTTCTCAGGGGAAAAAAATCAAGGGGCTCAGGAGGCTATGAGAAAGTTCCATTCTGTGAAGTCCACAGATAGGTGGACTGGTAGCCAAGATTATGCCCTAGAAATGAGTAAGTTTTTCCTATTTTGTTTACTTTTATACTTGTTTTTAAACATTTTGTCAGCAGTTTTATATAAAAATGTATATGATATTTATAGGTATAGTTTTCATGTACAGATACAAGCAACATGTTTTATTGCCATGTGATATGGCTAATCTTCTGTCTCTGTGCTCACAGAAAACATATTTGCCACTCTTCCCTTCAAACATACTGCCTATCATTGGAGGAGGGGGTAACCTCTGCCCCCCCTAGCCTGTAGCACCTAGCTTCAGATGGTACAAAACATTTGCCCCTGGCAGGTGGGTCAGTAAAGCAGCAAAGCAGAACAGAAAATAGAATAGCGACAAACAAGACATAGTTTCCAGAAAACTCCCCTAAAGTCGATTATAGAGCACAGTAAGTAGTACAGCATGGAAACACTGTGTTCAGAAATACATTTTTGCCCTTTTGACTATAAGCATGTGTTATCTCCTCTGGTTGGAACATGCCTTGTCAGCTACCTACAAAGTCACTCTCTACCATCACTGCCCTTCCTTCACAAACATGAAAAACAGACAGTCAAGTACAAGAATAACTGCTGTTTCTACAGATTTTTTTTGAGATTATTATTTTTATTCATTGTAGCAGTACAATATAGTATATTAAATATATCCAGGAAAAGAGTTTATTCAGGACAAGAAGGACTTATTTCTGTTTTTCATGTGTTAACATGTAAGTGCACATCTCTAGTACTTAAGTTTGGATAGATTTCTACTTTCTATTAGGTATACAACAGCCTGTCTAAAAGGTATGAAAAAGCCCCATTCTGTTTGACAAATCAATCTCTTCTTGATTGTGTCAAGCTACAAGCAACAGCAGAAAGCATTTGTGGTCATGTCAATAGCTGCTGACTTCACCATTTAAAACTGGCTACCATCTGGTTGCTATGCTATGAATACATTTTAAAAATCCAGCTCAATAAATTTTGCAGCAGGGATTTTGATAGGATGGAAGGGACAGAGGTATCAGAAGGATGTAATATGAGGCAACAGAAAAATATAATAGGGGAAATCTCTAACAGCTGAAGGCAAAAGAGTTAAATAAGGTTAATTTCACATATTGCTTGGCAACAAATGCACATTAGCTACGAATTGCACAAATTGCACACAGTCAACACTACAGTGGCAGTCACATTTACATGAGTAAAATGTGGTCACAATTTGATGATAAATTATGTGTATCTATGTGGCTTGTCAGTAGAATATTAGTCTTGCCATTTTTCCTACTTTTCATTTTGCATGTTCTATTATTTGATCACAAGCAGGAAGGGCCGAGTCAGCGCAGCCTGCCATTTGTGGGGCGGGGAGGGAGAGGTGATGGGACGCTGGGAGGGGGAGGGGCTGGTGAGTGGTGGGAAAGTCAGGACCTCCCTCCCCTTCCCCAGGCTAATGGCAAGGCCTCGGGGGGGGGGGGCAGGGAAGGGGGGGGGGGAGGTTTAAAAGATAGAAGCCAGCCACTCGCCTACTCCACCCCAGCCTTCGATGGCAGTAGAATCATAGTCTTGCCATTTTTCCTACTTTTCATTTTGAATGTTCTAATATTTGATCACAAATATTTTGCATGTTGTTGCATGTTGCTGGGAATTGTGGTTGGAGCCAGAATTTCTAAGCATGTGCTGAAGTGAGGAACTTGCTGAATGATGAATGTTGCTGACTTTAGGTGCAAAAACATAAACACTAGAAGTGAAGCTAATTTTAAATGGTGCTTCTGATGACACAGGAGCATGTGTCTATAACATTTACCCCAGTTTCCCTTTTAGATTTTCTCTTGGCTGAGCAGTTCCTTTTCTTCTTTGTTTTCTATATGTCCCACCCAGTTGTTTCAATGTATACAGATGTAAGCTGACCCAGCCTAGGGAACTGAGAAACAAACAAAAATCCTTCATTTGTATATGTCTGATAATAGCACATGAGAGGTTTATGTTAATTCAAAACAAACTGCTTTATTTCACTTCTATGGGGAAATGGTCAGGTAGGTATCAGGTTTGGAACCTGGCAGGTGAACAGACAACAGGAATGAGGTAACTTTGTTACCAATAGTTTGTCACAATAAAGTAAGTAAAGATAAAAGTAAAGGTTTCCCTTGCTTGAAAGCTAGTTGAATCCAACTCTAAGGGGCAGTCCTCATCTCCATTTCCAAGCCAAAGAGCCAGCACTGTCCAAAGACTTCTGTGGTCATGTGGCTGGCATGACTAAATGCTGAGGTGCACGGAAAGCTGTTACATTCCTACTACTTAAATAAACAAGCATAAGCTTCTTTGTCTCAAAATTATTTAAGTCTGTAAAGGCAGGCATGCAAACAAGTTTGTTTTCCTTCTTAAACACTCGAAAGGGTCACCCCCTTTTACTAAAAGCTACTCCGCACAGGGAAGGGCTATTGGTCCCACTTCCCTAATTCAGGATCCTCTCCTGATCCTTCACTCTTGTTCACTCCTACTGAACTAACTGCCACTCTTAACTGCCACTCTCAACTGTAGAATCCCATTTGAACCTCCTATCAATGAAGGTTCACAGGGTTAAAACATTAACCACTGTTTATGACAATGTCATGTAATCAGTCTAGCAAATTGTGATCATTCACCAACAGTGGCTATCTGGACAGCCACCATGCTTAATTCTGCCAATGATGCAGATGGAAATCTACTCAGAATTCTGGTAACTGAATCATTCAGTTTGCAGTCACATTGGAAGCTTGACTCAAGAGAAAACAAGTACTGAAAACAGGGAAAGTTCATTTTTTCAAATACATTTCAAACAAAAATTGATATTTTTCAATTATGTTCCATATGAATTCATACACCCACAGTTTATATTTTTATATGTACACGTCTTTTAAAACCTTAGCTAACCATCTAAAATGTATGAAGAAATCTATTATATGTTTAAATAGGGAAGAGCTATGACTCATTGGTAGAGAATCTGCTTTGCATGCAGAAGGTCCCAAGTTCAATCCCTAGCCTGGGTTGCCAACAGGGGACTGAGGGGACAAAATTTGGGGGGGGCAAGTCAGCTGGAGGCCCTTGAAGCCAGCATCATTCTGCATCCAGCCAAATATCTTTCCATTTATTTTTAAAATGCAGTTCTGGCTGCAGCCAGTATGGGTACAGGGAAACCTGAGTACAGTAAAGGACACTCTACTATCAATTAGACTTGCCCTTCTCCAAGACCAAAGAAAATGTGCCTAACAGATTGTGCTAAGCCTATCAACCAAGCCTGCACTGGAGCAAGACAAGAAAACAGGTTGATCGCTGCTACAGTAATTGCCAACCTGCAGCCTGCTAACAAGGTTATTGTCTTTCTCTGGCCCCGGCCACATGTGCCAGAAAATGCGGGCGGGGGGAGGTGTGGCTATTTGTGCCATCGCATTATGATCCACCATTATGCGATCAGACGCGACGGTGGCACGCCAGGGTTTGTACTTCGGCACGTGCTGCAAAGAGGACAGCCAAAGGGAATAGGTGTGCGCCAGCACGATCACACCAAACGAGTCCATCTGCAGCCCGTGGCAAACCATTTGCTAGTAGATCTTTGCAGGTACTTTTTAACTGCGCATCTTCAGCGGCACGCCACGGGTTGGCCCTGGGTAAACTACGCTTGCCAGATATTGCGGTGTGATTGCGCCATGAAAATCCGCCCAGCATCCGTGCCTTTCGTGCGGTAAATTCTCCGTTTCTTTCTTTGCACCCAGCTTTGCACTCTGTTTCTTTCTTTGCACCCAGCTTGGCCAGATCATGCAAAGTGGTATTTAGGTTGTTGCAGCAAGATAAAACAACCTTTCACTCTCTTTTTCTTAATTTCTCTCCACATTTAATTTTTCCCAATGTTTTCTCATTCATTTCTCTCTCTCGCCATCTAATATTTGCATCCCCCCCCCCCCCGTTCTTGGTCTCAAGTCCTTCTCATCCCTATCCTGCTTGGCAACATATTGCATTTAATAGTAGTACAGTAGCAAACCTTTGTTAATATTATGAACAGAAAGCAGAGGGTTAATATTTCATGATCTGACTAAGGAGTACCAGGATGCTTCCCCCCACCTTTACCATTTCTATGCACAGTAATGGAACATTAATCTGTTTTGGTGGGTATAAATGTGGAACAGAAATTAGAACTCCCAACTCAGGCACTTGGTTGTTATCATTATTATTGTGTTGGTAGAGGATCTAACAACCCTTTGTAAAGGCTACTTTGCTGTATGACAAATAATGAAATATTTTTAATATCATAAAAAATAGATTGATAATAAACACATACCCCAGTCTTTCTCCCCAAAAGGGACCCAACACTGCATTGCTCTCCTGTCCTCCATTTTATGCTTACATCAACCCTAGGAGGTAGGTCTGGGTGACAGCGTGTCACCCAGCAATGTCCCTTGGTGGGTTGGGCATCTGAGAATTAGAGGCACATGACAGGTTGCTTAAAAGCTCTCTTTACACATTGTCTATTGTGAAGATAACCTGGTTTAGGGTGTTCTAATACTCTTCATTTTTGGCACTGCAACTCCCATCATTATTCTGGGGTTGGTGGCCAGTTTTCAGACATGTAGCATTATTTTCTGAGTTATGCCTGCTACAAACAGAGCTCCTTTGCTCCCATTGCAAATAACATGGAATGGGCGGTGGTGGCGGTGGTCTGTCTCACCTGGGTCAAGATTTTCCCATGTCTTTCAGTTTTGGCCCTGGAACTCCCACAATCATCATGAAGCTGGTAGTCAATTTTGAGTCCACTAGCTTTATTCTATAATGAGTTGTGTCTGCCAGTGCGATGTAGTGTTTAAAGTTTTGGACTGGGATCTGGGAAATCCAGGTTCAAATCCCCACTCTGCAATGAAAGCTTGCTGGGTGATCTGGGGACAATTACATACTCACAGGTTGCTGTGAGGATAAAATAGAGGAGCGGAGAATGACATAAGCTCCATTGGGTCCTGTCAAGGAATCAATAGACAGATTCCATGGGTTCCCAGGGCAGTTGCACACAACTAACCAGGCTGATGTTATTTTAAAAAAATACATTTATGGAGTTTATTATAAAAGTAGACAATTTAATGAAAATATAGCCAACAGATCGCCAAAGGTCAAACAGCAAGAAAACAATAAAGCTAGCTTTATCTACCAAACACTGTTTAAGAGCACTCTTGGGTGGCACAAATTTACATCCAGATGAAAGCCTCTATCATTAAGAGCAGAGGACTCTAATCTGGGGAACTGGGTTTGATTCCCTACTCCTCCACATGAAGCCAGCTGGGTGACCTTGGGTCAGTCACAGTTCTCTCAGAACTCTCTCAGCCCCACCTACCTCACAGAGTGTCTGTTGCAGGGAGAGGAAGGGAAGCTGATTGTAAGCCACTCCGAGATTCCTTTGGGTATTGAAAAGTCGGGTATAAAACCAACTCTTATTATTATTATTCAGCGTCGTCTATGATCTCATTAATTGCAAAGCACAGGATCAGGCCTGCAATCCAAGAAAATCTTAGCTAGCTAGCTAACCTCTGGAGTCATATTGCAGTTATAGTTTTTGCCCCTCAAGTCAGATGCAGATGGCATCCAATCATATCTTCAAGAGAAAGCTCTGGAAAATTACATCACTGCTCCTGGTCTCTTCCCCCCCCCCCCCAATCACTGGAAACATGCTCTCATGGGAAACTAATTGTCCACTTCCACCCTGGCCTTGAAAATGATAATGTGCCAGGCAGGCTGAAAAACTAATTCACAATACCTGCTAGGAGGACCAGGCCCATTATTATACACATTAACCTGTGAGGGAATGTAAGAATGGTGCTTGCTTTACAGTCCCCAGTGCTGAGAAAGGCAGATTCATTGTAATAGCAAGTCAAGTGATTAGTTTTGTTATGTTAGTTGTTTTGGATCAATGTCATAAGGGCAGGTGGAATCTTTGTCCAGGGGTCCATGGTGGCTCTTGGCAGCACTGTCCCTAGGATCTCCAGGTAAAAATGACCAGGTAGTAGGTGATGTGGAAGACCACTTCCTGAGGTCCTGGAGAGACACTTCTAGTCCGAGCAATGCTATGGTCCTTAGTACCCTAATGGTCTGACTCAGTATAAAGTAGCTTCATGTGTTCATGTGTTTCTGAAGTAACCAAGATGACAGGTATGTGATCCAAAAGAGGAAGACCTAAGGTTTGTATAGCATGTGAATATAACTTGTGAAATAATTATAATTACAGGGTTCAACAGAAAGCAAAATGAAAAGTCCATGTGACTGTAAGGAACATGCATTAATGAAATAGAAAAGGGTGGAAGCTCTAAAGATAAATGGCTATAAGAACTGAGAAATACTCACAAGGGAAATTGCTAACAGCAGCAAGCTGCTCAGTGAAGAGAAAGCAGGAAGCCAGATTAATGCAGAAAATTTTATCAAAATTCAGGAGAAGAATGCTGAAAGCTGTTCTCTCCCCTCCCCCAGTTCTGCACAGCTTTATTTACTAAGTTGTTTATTGCTAATATCTTTACATGCATTAATGCCACAACTCTTTTGTCGTGGAATATGGGAAGCTGTAAAGAATGGCTCTGAATACACAGACTGTCTTTTCATTATCACTGAGGGACCATAGCCAGTAGGAATCGGCACAGACTGCATTTTTGCAGTTCATTTCAGTTTGTGGTTTATTTTATTATTTGTTTTATTTTTATTTTATTATTCAAATTTATATTCCGCCCTCCTCACAAGTGGGCTCAGGGTTGATCAAAGTGTATCAAAAATGGCAAATGTATAAAGTATAAATATAAACAATTAAGACAATTTTAAAACAACATCAATTAAAACTGAGTGTACTTTTTATCCTCATACAGAGGTTTCCAGCTGGCGCCATTGGTCACTCAAATTTCTTATTAACCTGGGCCACATGAGATGGGAGCTTCAGCAGGGGAGCCTGAGATTTTATTGGATGCCCACCACCTCAGCCAAAGGCCTGGTGGAACAGCTCCATTTTGCAGGCCCTGTGGAATGGTGACAAATCCCACAGGGCCCTTATCTCAGGTGGGAGCATGTTTCACCAGGCCCAGGTCAGGGCAGAAAATGCCCTCGTCCTGGTCGAGGCTAAGCAGATGTACCTTGGGCCAGGGATCACCAGCAGGTCTTTTTTTTTTAATAACTGCCCCCAAAGGGGCAGGGTTTTATTACATTTTTCACATAACATACACAAACAATCAAATCATAACATATACATACATACTAACGTACAAACAGATACATGGAGGTTATTTTCATTTTTACCAATATTTATACTGATAAAGCAAGTTACAGTAATCAAGACTGGAAGTGACCACTACATGGGTCAATGTAGCCAAGTCCTGGGGGGAAGAGGTAGGGAGCCAGCTGCAAGATCTGCTGAAGGTAATAAAAGGCAGATCTAGCCACTGTGGTGACTGGGCCGCCATAGAAAAAGAGGAATCCAGGACCATCATCAACTTCTGGGATAGCACCCCACATTCAAGGGGATATTGTAGGGAGACTCTCTCACCAAGTGCCCCCCTCCGTCCCCAATCACAGAGAAAGGAAGAAAACCACTTTTAGGCTGACCCCTAAAATCCTATATCGGCAAGGCAGTGGGTCAGAAGATCATAGTCAACCATGTTAAATCAGATCAAGAAGCAACAGCATGCCAACCTGCCCCAATCCAGGTGCCTCCAGAGGTCATCTGTGAGGGCAACTAGCATGGTCTCCATCCCATGGCCAAGATGGAAACCAGACTGGAATGGATCAAGGATAGATGCATCATCCAGGAAGGTCTGAAGTTGTTAAGCTGTCGATCTCTCAACTACCTTGCCCAGAAATGGGAGATTAGAAACTGGGTGTAGTTGGCCAGGACCGCAGAGTCCAATGTTGGTTTCTTCATGAGTGGATGGACCACTGTCTCTTTTAATCCTGCTGGGAAGGTCCCTGATGAAAGGTTGATGATCTCTCCCAGGGGAACTCAAATACCATCCCCACAGGTTTTTACCAGCCAGGAAGGACACAGGTCAAGGAGGCAAGTTGTTGGCCTTACAGCTGCCAGAACCCTGTCGACATCTTCCTGAAAGAGTTGGATGAAGTGGTCCAGCATCAGACCAGAAGACGGACAAGGGGCTATCCTGTTTATGGTCAAACCATGAACCGAACCACGAAGAGGGTGGGCATGAACTGGCTGAGGAACTACAGTTCATCACGAATTTTGGGCCATTCATGGTTTGAGAAATGATATTTGTGAACTGAAGAACCACCGTGAACTTGCATGAATTTTGGTGCAGTTTGTGGTAGTTTGTGAAGAGCAAAAATAGTGGGCTCATGAAAAACAGCTCGAAACCATTTAAACCAAACAGCTTGGGGCAAATAAACCTGCTTTCTACTCCCCGTAAAAAGCAACGGAGAGCAGAAATCAGGGGGTTAAACTTTAAATGGCTCATGAACCAATACAATGTGGTCAGTTCACCAACCAACCTCCTGGTTCATATGGTTTCATGGTTCAGATCGTGGTTTAGCCATGAGACCCAGCTGAGCTCTGAGCAGGAGCAGGAGACAGAGGGGTGAGTGGTTTTTTACTTGCTTTCAGCTGGGAGGATTCAGCTGAGGATATTGGTGGGACAACTGGTCTGGGAGTGTGGGGAAGTGCTTGGAGTTGTTGCAGATTCCTGGCTGATTGAGAGAGGGAGAGGAAATAGCATTGTTTGGCTGTGATTGACTGCAATCGAGTATTTAAGAAAGCACCTTGACAGAGGCACGAGCCTCTGGCACGAGCCGAAGGGCGAGCTAAAGGGCTCTTTGCCCGTGGCTCTTAGCCCAGGGACTCTTGGACTAGGGGCTCTGTGAGACGCCCAAGAAGAGGCAGAAAGTGAAAACCCTAGGCTCCTTGTTTTCCCCATAAAGTAATTTGACTTTGACAAGAAAAAAACACATAAATACAAAGGGATTTAAAAGGGGGATTACATTTACTTATTTTAAAAGAATTATGAAGCCAGAATGCCAGCAGGGGGTTGGGGGCTATCCAGTGTTTTGCACAGAGTGTCACATGTATGACTATCTGCCCACTGGGCAGAAGTCTTGGGTGTGTGCTCGGTGCAAGGAGCTCCTGGTTCTCAGGGAACGTGTGTGCTCCCTTGAGGCCAAGGTGGCTGACCTGGAGAAGCAGAGACAGTCAGCTAGGCGCACAGAAAAGACTCTCGGGGACTTGTTAGCTACGTCCCACTCTGGATCTGGCAGCCCCGCTGCTGTCAGGGAGCATGAGGGTCTAGGGGAAACAGGGCACCGTGCTGAGGATAAGGGGAATGTGCCCTCAGAAGGGACCTCTTCCCCAGCTGGTGAGCGGTTATCCTTTTGCACCAAGGAACCATCCCTGGGCAGGGTGGGAGGGGGGCTCTTGGTAGTGGGTGATTCGATCCTTAGGCAGGTAGACAGCTGGGTGGCGAACCCGCGTACTGACCGTATGGTGACTTGCCTGCCTGGTGCAAAGGTAGCGGACATTACGCGTGTTTTAGATAGGCTGGTAGATAGTGCTGGGGAGGAGCCAGTGGTCGTGGTGCATGTCGGCACCAACGATGTGGGGAAATGCAGTCGTGAGGTCCTGGAGGAGAAATTTAGGCTGCTGGGCAGGAAACTCAAGGCCAGGACCTCCAAGGTAGCCTTCTCAGAAGTGCTACCTGTTCCACGCGCAGGGCCGGAGAGACAGGCACAGATCAGGAGTCTCAATGCGTGGATGAGACGATGGTGTAGAGGGGAAGGGTTCAGGTTTGTTAGGCACTGGGATTCTTTTTGGAACAAGAGGGAGCTGTACAGGCGAGACGGTCTCCACTTGTCCCGAGAAGGAACCAGGCTGCTGGCGCTTAAAATCAAAAAGGTGGCAGAGCAGTTTTTAAACTGAATATTGGGGGAAAGCCGACAGGAGATGAAAAGTCTCTGGTTCGGGTTGGCTCATCTCAGAGAGATGAGGGGGTACCTGTTGCTTTTCTACAGGGAGGTGGATTGAAATTGTCCACTGAGACCATGGCTAGTGACATGGACTGCCTGACAAGGTCTCGAGATTGCAAGAGGAAGGTGGCAGGCTTAACCAGTATGGGAAATTACAGCTGTTTCTATACAAATGCTCGAAGTGTCCGAGGTAAAATCGGGGAGTTGGAGTGCTTGGTGTCAGAGGGAAAAATAGACATTGTGGGTATTTCAGAAACTTGGTGGGATGAGGAAAATCAGTGGGATACGGTGATTCCCGGTTATATATTATATCGGAAGGATAGGGGGGGAAGGGTTGGAGGTGGGGTGGCTCTGTATGTCAGAGAGGGTATAAAGTCCAGAAAGATCGAGAGGCTAAGAGAATTGGATTCGCTTCTTGAAGTTCTGTGGGTTGAAATAGGGGGGCCAAAAGGAAACTTAACACTGGGAGTTTGTTATCGCCCACCGGATCAAAAGATAGAGGAGGATTATAAAATGATGAATGAATTAAAGATAGCAGCTAGACAAAAACACTGTGTCGTAATAGGTGATTTTAACTACCCACACATTGATTGGGTCAATATGTGTTCTAGTCGAGAGAAAGAGATTGAGTTTCTAGACACTCTAAATGACTGTGCTATGGAGCAGATGGTCATGGAACCTACCAGGGGAGAGGCGATCCTTGATTTGGTCCTAAGTAACACTCAAGACCTGGTGAGAGATGTAAAAGTGATTGCACCGCTTGGGAACAGTGATCATAATGTTGTTGAGTTCAACATTTGTACAAATAGGGAATTGGCCAAAAAGACTCACACAACCACTTTTAACTTTAAAAGGGGTAATTTTTCTGATATGAGGGGACATGTGGGGAGGAAACTGAAGGGAAAAGTAGAAAGGGTCAAAACCATTGGGGAAGCTTGGAAACTGTTTAAAACTACAATTCTAGAAGCTCAAATAAAATATATTCCGCAGGTTAGGAAAGGCACAAACAGGTATAAGAAAAAGCCTACATGGTTAACAAACAAAGTAATGGAAGCTGTAAAAGGTAAAAAGGATTCCTTTAAGCGGTGGAAAGCTAGTCACAGTGAGGCTGATAAAACAGAACACAGGCTATGGCAAATAAAATGCAAGTCTGTGGTCAGGCATGCAAAAAGGGAATATGAGGAGCATATAGCAAAAAATGTAAAGACCAACAATAAAACTTTCTTCAAATACATTAGAAACAGGAAACCAGCCAGGGAGGCAGTGGGGCCCTTGGATGACCAAGGGGTAAAAGGAGTACTGAAGGATGATAGGGAAATGGCTGAGAAGCTAAATGCATTTTTTGCCTCCGTCTTCACTGTGGAAGATGAGAGGTGCTTGCCCACTCCAGAGCCGCTGAGTTCGGGAGGGGTGTTGAAAGACCTGAGTCAGATTGAGGTGACGAGAGAGGAGGTCCTAAAACTGATAAACAACTTAAAAACTGATAAATCACCAGGCCCAGATGGCATACATCCAAGAGTTCTGAAAGAACTCAATTGTGAACTTGTGGATCTCCTGACAAAAATATGTAATCTCTCCTTAAAATCAGCCTCCATTCCTGAGGACTGGAAGGTAGCTAATGTCACTCCCATCTTTAAAAAGGGTTCCAGAGGAGATCCGGGAAATTACAGGCCAGTCAGTCTGACGTCGATACCGGGTAAATTGGTGGAAACCATTATTAAGGAAAGAATTAGTAGGCACATAGATGAACAAAACCTATTGAGGCAGACTCAACATGGGTTCTGTAAGGGAAGATCTTGTCTCACTAACCTGTTAATGTTCTTTGAGGGGGTGAACAAACATGTGGACAAGGGGGATCCAATAGATATTGTTTACCTTGACTTCCAGAAAGCTTTTGATAAAGTTCCTCATCAAAGGCTCCTAAGTAAGCTCAAAAATCATGGGATAAAAGGACAAGTCCTTTTATGGATCAAAAACTGGCTAATTAATAGAAAACAGAGAGTGAGTATAAATGGGCAGTTCTCCCAGTGGAGGGGTGTAAGCAGTGGGGTACCACAGGGATCAGTACTTGGTCCACTGCTTTTTAACTTGTTCATTAATGATTTGGAGTTGGGAGTAAGCAGTGAAGTGGCTAAATTTGCGGATGATACGAAGTTGTTCAGGGTGGTGAAAACCAGTGAGGATTGTGAGGCACTCCAAAGGGATCTGTCAAAGTTGGGCGAGTGGGCGTCAACATGGCAAATGGGGTTCAATGTGGCCAAGTGCAAGGTGATGCACATTGGAGCCAAAAATCCTAAATATAAATACACGTTGATGGGGTCTGAACTGGCAGAGACTGATCAAGAGAGAGATCTTGGAGTTGTAGTAGATAACTCACTGAAAATGTCGAGACAGTGTGTGACTGCAATAAAGAAGGCCAATGCTATGCTGGGGATTATTAGGAAGGGTATTGTAAACAGATCAGCCAATATCATAATGCCGCTATATAAATCAATGGTGCGACCTCATCTGGAATACTGTGTGCAATTCTGGTCACCCCACCTTAAAAAGGATATTATAGCTTTGGAAAAAGTGCAGAAAAGGGCAACTCGAATGATAAAAGGGTTGGAACACTTTCCCTATGAGGAAAGGTTAAGGTGCTTCGGGCTCTTTAGCTTGGAGAAACGACGACTGAGGGGTGACATGATTGAGGTTTATAAGATTATGCATGGGAAAGAGCAGGTAGAGAAAGAGGTACTTTTCTCCCTTTCTCACAATACAAGAACTCGTGGGCACTCCATGAAATTGCTGAGCGGTCGGGTTAGAACAGATAAAAGGAAGTACTTCTTCACCCAAAGAGTGATTAACACTTGGAATTCACTGCCACAGGAAGTGGTGGCTGCTACAAGCATGGACGGCTTCAAAAGGGAATTAGATAAGCATATGGAGCAGAGGTCCATCAGTGGCTATTAGCCACAAGGTATAGATAGGGACTCTGGGGCAAGTGATGCTCTGTCATCTTGGTGCTTGGGGGGGGGGGTCAACAGTGGGATGGCTTCTAATGTCCTGGCCCCACTGGTGGACCTCCTGATGGCACTGGTATTTCTGGCCACTGTGTGATACAGAGTGTTGGACTGGATGGGCCTTTGGCCTGATCCAACATTGGCATCTCTTATGTTCTTATGTTCTTAACCACAAACTGAACCACAAAAATGCAGTTTGTGCCCATCCCTCACTACAAACCAATACAAACTGAGAGGTTGATTTGCAAACCAAACCCAAAAGCAGTGGGGAACAGAAGGCAGAAAGTTGAATAGTTTGCAGCCATTTAACCCCTTACTTTCTGCTCCCTACCACTTTTCACGGGGTGTAGAAAGCAGGGGTTTTCTTGTGAAAAGCTGCAGGGAGCCATTTAAACCCATGCTTTCTGCTTTTCATGAACCACCACAATTGCCTTAAAATTCATGGAAATTCATAGTGGCTCTTCAGTGCATGTACTTAGGTTCACAAACCACTAACCGGCCAAAATTCCCACAAACTTACTTTGGTGAGCCAGTACATACCCATTACTAATAGCTAGCCCTTTCCCACCCTCAGCTCTGAACTGAGGCATGAAGTCATGCTTTCCTTGGCTTTAGCGTCTTCTAATTTTGCATGAAGAAAATGCATGTTAAATATCAGGTTCAATTGATGCCAGCTTAATAAGTGTGCTTTCTACAGTTCCAAAGCAAGAGGACAGGGGAACAGGAAAAATATCCATAAAGTAGTAAATCATTTCTCTCTCTAATAGCAGTAAAAAAATGTCTCCAAGAAGTATCCATCCCTAGTTAGGCGACCTTGAACCACTGTCACTTTGGCATGGATCCATACAAGTCAAATGTAGCACAGAGGCCATCATTTGTGCACACAGTTATAAAAGTGATCCCAGGTGAGATCATGATTATTTCTCAGCACAACCTTTCTTTCCCTGTTAGGTTTACATGGCTTCCTATTCTAGGAGTTGATTTGTTGTGATATTTTTCTTTTGTGAGGAACACAAGTGTAATCACTGCTTTGCTATTTTACTATTCTTCTGAATGATATATGTTTTGATATTTGTAGTTTGACAGTGGCAGAGGCAAACTCTGTGGCATACATTGTTTTTTAGTGTTTTGACCTTGGCACTTTTACACCATTCAGAACTGGCACTATTTCTGTTTTTAACAGTAGGCAATATTCTTGTAGGGGCTGCAGTGGCTCAGAGGTTAAGTTGCTGAGCTGCAGACTGGAAGGTCTGTAGTTCGGCAGTTCAAGACCCAAGTGCCACATGATGGAGTGAGCTTCTGTCTCTGGCCCCAGCTCCTGCCAACCTAGCAGTTCAAAAGCAAGAAATTGCGAGTAGATAAATAGGTACTGCTTCAGTGGGAAGGTAACAGCATTCCGTGCGCCTTGGTGTTTAGTCATGCCAGCCACATGACCATGGAAATGTTTTCGGACAGTGCTGCCTCTTTGGCTTGGAAATGGAGATGAGCACCGCCCCTAGAGTCGGATTTGACTGGCTTTTGAGCAAAGGAAACCTTTACCTTTAATATTCTTGTGCAAGGTCTCATGAAGGGGATACTGGCTCAGGTGTATCCTTGGAGGCACATGGAGGTTTTGGATCTCCTTGACTTTTATTTTCTGTTCAAGTATTCTATGCCCCCCTTTTCCTTGAAGGAACACAAAGCAGTTTACAAAAAATTTCAAACTACAAAACCACTTAAATAAACAAGACCAACAAAGAAACTAGGGATGGTCTTTCTTGTGCAGTCCCTGAGCAGTCCCTGAGCTGCTTTTCAGGCTTTCTGCAAAACCTGGTTCCATGCTGATTTGGTTCATGAACTAAGCTCCTGGTTTGGTTTGGTTTGGTTTGTTGTTTGGGCTTGTGGTTTAGCCATGAACTGACACAAACTACATTTTTCAGGTTTGTGCCCATCCCTAAAACATATCTGGACTGGTTCTACCCAGTAAGTTGCCTACTTTGGTTTTGGTGCTTGCCCTTTGGTTCTTGCCCTTCAGCTGGCACCTCTGCTCCCCCTCATTAAGTACATGCAAGGAGAGAACAACAAACACAACCCAAATGAAACTCAGTGGCTGTTCACTTGCTGTCAGCAAACCAGCAGGATCACCCTCAATTCCTCCCTGCTGAGAATGTCTGTAGCCTCATCAAGAGAAAGTCCTTGCAAGGAGATGAGGACAAACTCAGCACAGTCAGAACTCAGCTGCCAAGGATGATGAGAAAATTCAGCAGCAACTCAGTGGGCTAAAGTGCTCTGTTGGGTGTACCTTTTATCTGCCCCCCCCCCCCATCTCCAGCTATATTTTTATCTATTGTTCTTCATTTATATCCCACCTTTCTCCACAATGGGGACCCAAAGCAGCTTATATTATTCTCCTCCATGTTATGTTCACATCAACCATGTAATGTAGGTTAGGCTGAGAGTATGTGACTGACCCGAGGTCACTCAATGAGCTTCCATAGCAGAGTAGCATTTAAACCTGGGTGCCCTACATCCTCAGTGGTGGCTCCGCTTTGGTGGAATAAGCTCCCATTAGAGATCAGAGCCCTGCGGGACCTCTTACAGTTCCTCAGGGTCTGTAAAATGGAGCTCTTCCACCAGGCCTTTGGAGCCGCCACTACTGCTAAACATTATTAATAGTTGACAGCAGTAGAATAGAGAGCCTTGTGTTCCTGAAATTTTAACAATGGTTCCAGTGCCAATCACTTTATAATATCAGAGGGAGATATGACAGCTGATTGCCTGGAGAGAGAACTGAATACAGATGCCATTGTCAAAGCAACAATAACAACCAAGGACAAAAATACTAGCACTTTATGCCATCAATTGGTTGTGGTACTGTTTTAAGTGTTTTAATTGTACTGTAATTTATGCATTGTTTTAATTATCTTATTGTAATTTATGCCTTGTTTTATGTAAGCCACCCTGAGCCTGCCTTGGCTGGGAGGATGTGGTAAAAATCTGATTAAATAAATAAAAATAAAAACCACTATACCACACTGGCTTTTGTAGGGTGGCTGCTATTGAACAGTTGTCAGTAGCTGGGCCTGAGTGAATCATGCAAGTCACATGATAGCAAATTGCTCAGTGGTGGCTGGTGGGCCTGGCCCTAACAAGTCATCCTTCAAAGACCAAAACAGTCCTCAATAGGATCTCCCTTACTCTTTGCAATTTCCATAGAGCCCTTAGTGGAAGCAATTAGGAAAGCCACCTATATTAAAGGAGTAAAAATAAATAACAATGAATATAAAGTTAGCCTCTTCACAGATGACCCAGTCTTTCCAGTCGAGGTTTCTAGAAACATGGTTACCTTTTTTAGATTTTATGTCTGAAAACAAAGACAGTTACTCTAATATTCCCTCTTCATATAGCTTTATTGGGCTTTACTAATTCTGTCCTCACTGCTCATGGATTGTTCCTTGAAACAATGTTCTACGTCTATACCTCGAAAGCTACTTCATATGCTTTGCAATCCCTGCTTTCTCCTGTTGAACTTGTTAGTTGAGTGTTACTGTTTGTTTATGTTTACTATTCTTATTTTTATTTATAACTGTTATGTCTTAAAAATCAAAAGAGATTAGGGTCCTAGCCCCTCTCCCTGCCTTTTACTGACTGAAACCAATATTTGACAGCTATAAATACTGTTGTGGTTGCCTAGCAACAGCCACTGAGTGAGGCTTACAGGCACTATTTCTATTATTTTGGGGTGTCTTAACCCCCGAGCTTGTTTATTTAATTTTTTAAGATTTCAGATATTTCAGCAAACCTAGGGTTTTTCTCAGGCTTGTAGAAATTTCTGTCTGATCTGTTCATGGTCCCACTCCAGATGTAAGTATCCACAGATAAAGCTATGCTGAGAATTAGATTTGTTGATAGCGCTAATTAGATAAATAGGAGGGGGGATAATGGAGTTATATCTCTGCCAATTTCAGTAAACAGAGGGCTTATGATCATAATGCAACAAAACACCCTGTACATATAGGAAATACTGGACATTAGTTATTACAATCACACAATATCCACTGACATGTGGATCTCCCCCACTTTGTAATTCCACATATAGATAACACCAGAATAGCAATGATTTTTTCTGGAGAATGGCCCCCATGTGGAATCACTCACTGGTCTATGAAAATTACTCAGATAAACTGACACATAAAGGGTAGTTTCTTAGTAGTATTTCTACACTTGCCTTTGGAGCTAGCTGCAACTAAAAAAAACCCCAAGAATGGGAATACATGTGAAAATAGATAACCAAGATTTTTTTAAAAATAAGCTAGCACAAAAGAAATATTGTAGAGATTACCACATAATGCATTGCTTTTTAAAAAACAGATTTAAAAAAACAACTTAAAAAACAATTAGGCTGGGATCTGAAGAACTACCATTCACAAAAAGAAATTTTTAGTGTGTGTATCTTAACCATCATGGCAAAACTTTTAAAATTGTTCGCGTAGCAAAATCTTTCAGAAATTATAGGACTTTCAAAACTGGTTTGGGATATGGGACAGGGACCTGCTGTTTCACAGGGAAAAGTCAACGGCTCCAATGACCCAGTAGCTGTTTGGTAGGGGTGTAAATTGTTTCCAAGGTAATGAATGCATTTGAAAAAGCCCCATTCATTTGGGTAAAGAAATGAATAGGAAGGAGAACAAGTGTTATCCATTTAATTAATTTGCCTGCATTTTGCGTTTAGTTGCTATGCATATTACTTTTTTCATTTAGTGCAAAATGCAGCTGTCCAGTTGTTGACTGGAACAATCCATTCATATTACTGAGGTTATTAGAACACTGGCACAGATTAAGTCCAAGGCACTGATGTAAAGCATCATCATCATCCCTTAAAGGCTAGAAAATGTTTTAAATAAATAAATAATATTTAGGTGTGAGACCCAAATATTATTTACTGGACTATCTTTCCCATTATGGGTCCACATGTGTGTGCCATTTCTCCCAACAGAGAGCGTATTGACTATCCCTTCAGTAAGGGAAGGTGAAACCCAAGACATCTAAAGAGCGGGTTTCCTAGTGAAGGTTGGGCAGTAACATCCTTACTGCTCTTTAGGGAAAAAACAACATGATGTAGTAGTTAGAGTGTCGGACTAGAATTTGGGAAACCCAAATTCAGATTTCCCACTCTACTATAAAATTCACTGACTGATCTTTAACCAGTCATTCTCTCTCACTCCAACGTACCTCACAGGGTTGTTGTTATGAAGATAAAATGGATGAGAGAAGAACAATGTTGTAAGTCACTTTGGGTCCTGACTGGGGAGAAAAGAGGGGTATAAATAGCTAACTTAAATGAAAGCAGAACTTTTTAAGACAGCCTTTCACTACATTTCTGAGAAGTTATTTTTATTTATATTGTTTTTTTAAACTTTTGTTGGAAATCTCACTGAGCAACAGCAAAAGCAGTACACAAATATCTTAAATAAATAAGTGTGTATATTTTGCTTACCAATGTGCAGAGGACAATGTGGCACCACTCTTGAAAGATTCCCCACCTCCCAAAAAAAGTTCAGTTGGGGTGCAAATTTCCCTCAGATATTCATGTATTATATTCATGTAAACAAATGCAAAAACACAATTTAAAACTGCACATCCCTTCTTCTTGGATCCTAAACCTTGGATCCTGAACTCATTACACATCAAAGTGGATATATGTGCTCATCACAGCAAACAGTGAAACAAGCTATATACTTACTACATCAGTACTAGAAGTGTCACACATGAAGTGGCTTGCTTCCTTATTTTCTCTACATTTGTTTCATTTTCCTCTGTCAAACACAACCTTCACTCTGTAGTTGTTTTCTCTCTCAAGATTATGACTCTGTCCAAAAGTGTCCAATTGTAAATTAGTTTTGGAATGCCTATCAGCACTTCATTTTCAAGAAGCAAAGCTATCAAAATTGTACCCAAGAAAGGATGGTTTTGAAATGCCCCATTCAGTTTGAATTGCCTTGTTGCTCTCAAAGTGCTTTGATTGTCTCAAAGGAATTACTGTTTGATTGCCACTCATTGCCAGTGGGCAGCCAATTCTAGAAAAAAAATGTGCCAAAGACCCGTTGAGTGGCCATAAAGCGCAAAAATTAGTTAATCATGCTCTAGCATCTCATGAGCTAGGCTGTGGAAATCCATGCCAAAATAAACCAGTTAGGCTGCATTCCAGAGAACCAAAAATGGTTCCAGGACACATTGTTGGCAATGGAAGAGGAAAAAAAATAAACTGAGATTGTTATTTTTCAGCTGTGAAACAAAACCTTTGATACTCACTGGATGAAACATAGCATTATCATTGGAAATAGTCAAAGTCCATTATTTGCCTACCACCAAGGACCACCCATAGGCCAACCTAGAGTTTAATCTAGATCTAATCTTTTTTATAAAAGTAGGTTGGTGGTTTTAGAAGAGAAGGTCAGTAGTTCAGCAGTTCGAGACCTGAGTGTCTCTGGTCCCAGCTCCTGCCAACCTAGCAGTTGGAAAGCAAGAAATTGCAAGTAGATAAATAGGTACCGCTTTGGTGTGACACCGTGTGACACCGTGCACCTCGGTGTCTTATCATGCTGGCCACATGACCACAGAGATGTCTTCAGACAGCGCTGGCTCTTCGGCTTGGAAACGGAGATGAGCACCGCACCCTAGAGTCAGGTTCGCCTGGCTTTTGAGCAGGGGAAACCTTTACCTTACTCTTTTTTATTGCAGGAAAGGAGCTTTTACCATCTCCCCTTTTCCCTCGAGTGCTGTGAGTTTGTTTTTGCAATTTAAAAAAATAACTTAGTTTAATTACTGTATCTATATTGAGTCTGTCTCTTGTTGTTGCAGATCACTCGACTTACATCAGTAGAAAAGAGCAAGAGTCCAGTAGCACCTTAAAGACTAACAAAATTTGTGGTCAGTACACCTCTAACTCTTAAAGCCAATACTGTATATTTGAGGACATGTTGTAAGAAAATAAGGAATGGTTCCAGAAAAGCATATAACGAGATGAATAGCCAAAATATCTCTGCGTGTTTACACTTCTCCCTGAGAGATTTTCTATATACAAAGAAAGTAAACAAAAAGTATGGGTATATAAATCAAAATACATTAATTTTGCTTATGATTCTTTAATAAGATATCTGTGTGCAAGTCTTGTCAGGGAATAAGTAAAAGAGCAGATGCATATGCTCTTTGCCAGTAATGACTATTCCCCACAAGGTGGGACCAGATGATAGCTGAGTCTTGATGCCTTCTATCCATATGTTATTACATCACATTTTCTTAATCGTTTTCCTATTTTCTCACTTGGCAAGGGCTTTTTCTGCAGGAACCATAAGTCTCTTGTTTTGTTTTCGCCATTTATTGGCAAAATGAAGTGTTAATCTGGAAGAGAAAAATAGAAGTGGCAGAGGAACGAAAAAGAACTATCAGGCACAGTTGTGTTTTAAATTATTAAAAATACAAACCTACTGATGTTACAAAGGCCCATCCAGTCCAACACTCTGTCACACAGTGGCCAAAAATACCAGTTGCCATCAGGAGGTCCACCAGTGGGGCCAGGACATTAGAAGCCCTCCCCCAAGCCCAAGAAGACAGAGCATCACTTGCCCCAGAGCCCCTATCTATACCTTGTGGCTAATAGCCACTGGTGGACCTCTGCTCCATATGCCTATCTAATTCCCTTTTGAAGCTGTCCATGCTTGTAGCTTCCACCACTTCCTGTGGCAGTGAATTCCAAGTGTTAGTCACTCTTTGGGTAAAGAAGTACTTCCTTTTATCCGTTCTAACCCAACCGCTCAGCAATTTCATGGAGTGCCCACGGGTTCTTGTATTGTGAGAAAGGGAGAAAAGTACTTCTTCCTCTACCTGTTCTTTCCCATGCATAATCTTGTAAACATCAATCATGTCACCCCTCGGTCATCTTTTCTCCAAGCTAAAGAGCCCTAAGCGCTTTAACCTTTCCTCATAGGGAAAGTGTTCCAAACCTTTTATCATTCGAGTTGCCCTTTTCTGCACTTTTTCCAAAGCTATAATATCATTTTAAGGTGTGGTGACCAGAACTGCACACAGTATTCCCAATGAGGTCGCACCATTGATTTATATAGGGGCATTATGATATTGGCTGATCTGTTTTCAATACCCTTCCTAATAATACCCAGCATAGCATTGGCCTTTTTTATTGCAGTCACACACTGTCTCAACATTTTCAGTGAGTTATCTACTACAAGATCTCTCTCTTGATCAGTCTCTGCCAGTTTAGACCCCATCAATGTGTATTTATATTTAGGATTTTTGGCTCCAATGTGCATCACCTTGCACTTGGCCACATTGAACCCCATTTGCCATGTTGACGCCCACTTGCCCATCCTTGGCAGATCCCTTTGGAGTGCCTCACAATCCTCACTGGTTTTCACCACCCTGAACAACTTCGTATCATCCGCAAATTTAGCCACTTCACTGCTTACTCAGAAGACACAGTAGTAAGAATATTGTAAAAAATGTTGACAAAGGCTGCCTTCTAAAAAAAAAAAAAAACATCCCCAAGGTACCTTGTAACCCCAAAAGCTACATTCACTATGCAAACAGTCCTTTTAATTCAGGGAACATATGTATATGTTAATAGTTTCATAATGTCAGTACAGGGCAGTTTAACTTAATATTAAATTTCATTGTTGAAACTTAATAAACTTCTGACATTTGTAGGATTATCCATTTGTTTCTTAATGTGAAATTTCCTCTATCAGTGTTTTAAAAACTAATAAAGTGAGATTTCAAGGGTAGTGGAATGTCTGGAAGCTTAGTAGGAGTTTAACATAAAAAATTTAGTAGCAATATTTCTCTTGTACACATTAATTGGACTCAGCTTCAACTGTAGGTTCCCATGGGGACCTTAACTATAGTATAATGATGCCCAAACAGATAAAAAATAAATATGTCCAGTGTTAAGTCTCTGGAGGCATCATGGCAATGTCTGCAGAAAATTGTATCAGTGTGAGGGCATTAAGATTTCTTTGAAAAGCAATCCACAATGGAGATAGACAGTACCTAGAGGGCATTCAAATACAGAGGAAATGTAGAGGGACAGAATAGTATGCAAGCACAGTTGTTACTGTTGATTTATTTTCAAAGAGATGGCAACATTATTATTTAAAAATAGCATTCAACTAACTCATTAATTATATTTAGAACATTTCTATGTTGCTGTAGCCACAACTGGGTCTTGCTCAGAGCTTGCACATAATGCGGGTATGGCCACCACCCCCTATATGGAAAGCCTGAACACCAGGTCGTGACGTCACAGTAATGGTGATGAGGGTAGTCATAACATTCCCTGTGTGGTTATGTGGGGCTAACCTGAGGGCTGCTGTTAAGTGTGAATCACACCCTGTGTAATGATTTCAGTTAATTGGTTGTGTTCCTTTAAATGTTTTGTTGAATATAGCAGAGTTAGAGAGTTTGGAGTTAAGAGTGTGAGGAATGTTTTGTTGAATATAGCAGAGTTAGAGAGTTTGGAGTTAAGAGTGTGAGGAGAATTTGGCAGTTCGACTTCAGTTGAAGGAGTGTTCGGTTGGAGAAAGACTTCAGTGAAAGGAGTCTAGTGTTGGCAGTTGGTGTGAGAGCTGACAGAAAGTTAGGTTGTTGGCACTTCGTCAGTAAAAAAAAGTGGAATAACCAGACAATCAGGGCATTCTGAACAGAGTAAAGAGAATTGCCTAAAACTTATATTGTGCTTCATAACCACGTGAATGAGAGAAATTCATAGTGGAAAGAATAGCTAACCTGAGAGATGTTGCTAAGTGTGAATCACACCCTGTCTTAAGCGAAATATGTAGTTGTTGGAGTTTCAAGTTGCTTGCACTTCAGTCATTACAGAGTTAAGTGTTGTTTGTTAGGAAACAGGATGTTACGTTATGTAATGTATTCTACAGCATGAACTGTAGTGTACTGTGGTGAAATCTTATTGAAGCTGTCTGCTAACTTTAAACCACTCCACTGCAATCGTCAAGGGTGAGTAAAATTTTATCATGTTAATGTGTAGCATATCAACTGTTTTCTATAACTAGGAATGTATGGTATATATTTTGGTAGGCAGAGACAATTTTATGTATAGTTGTAAACTAACCTTATGTGTAGTGCAAATAATTTTGGAAATTATGCCATGTGGTCTGTTGAAAAACAAAGACTTGCTTTGGGACTTAAAGCACATGGAGTGCAATGATGGGATTTCTCTTCAAAATCCCTTGGACTATTTAGACTGTAGATGTTCCTTACATGGTAAATATGAAGCATTATGTTTAGTTAAGGCAAACTGCCTTAGGCTTGTTATTTTGAAATCTTTATGGTCTAATTGCAATGCTCTGTGTTGAATAAAAACTTATTCTTGTTTTTAAATGGTCTCTGATGTTGTACCTGAATTCCAAGCCTAAATCTTGTGACTTAAATGCTCACCATATATGCTACTATTGGAGAGTAAAAAGTGTGCATCTCTGTGAATGAGGTGCTAATGTGTTAAGTCCCATATGCTAGCTAAGAGTTTGAACCTTGCTCTTAGGCTAGAAGGGGATTCTAGTTAAAAGAGGTTCTGGTGTCTTATTGTTCTGAAATCCAGAGAGGGTAGCCTACCTCTCTGGGTTGTTGTTTAATGTATTGTAAAACTATAGGGTTCCCTCTCATTCCTGGACAGGCTTGAGGGGCAGAAACCTATACAATCAGTTACTACCTTGGAGTGCAAATAGAAAGAGAGGAGGATGGAATTTACCTCCTCAACCAAAAACAAAAAATCTTGGCATTCCTTCTTTAAAAGGAATTAAGGTTGCATTGTCAAAGAAGCCA
Source organism: Gekko japonicus (assembly GCF_001447785.1). NCBI lineage: Eukaryota > Metazoa > Chordata > Lepidosauria > Squamata > Gekkonidae > Gekko > Gekko japonicus. Next base: position 62,096 of record NW_015168752.1, on the reverse strand, counting down.
GTAAAACATATTATATGGACTGTGTCTATAGCATGTCTAAAGTCTCTGGAAGAATTAGATGAAAGTGAATGTAGTCTCTTTGATGGTGTTTGTTACAATGGCCACTCTGGCATTGTGTACACCAGGATGATAACGTTGAAAACAGTCAATACATTCCTGAACAACTATTGTTAAAAAGAAAATGGGCAAAGACTGTCACAAACATCACAGAGGAAACTGAAAACTTTGCAGAACTGATGTGGTTGCCTTTCACATTAATTTGCCCCTGAACTGCAACAACGTGAGTTGTAATGACAACTGGTGAAATTTAGATTCATTGAAGGCCACAATGTGAAGTTTCTATATTTTCCTCTAATTTACTAATTTACTCAAAAGAAATTCCATAGGAAGATTGATTGTTGTTGTACTCTCTATTACATTTGTGAATGTACACCAATATCCTGTGTAGCTTTTTTATTATTTATTTTCATTTTTGGGTCACTGGAGATTATGATTGAAGTTTACTGTATGTGAAAACTTCTTACCTAAGTATGAGTTTGTGCATATTAATATCTCATGCTGTGTCAATGGTAAATAAAAAGTAATACTGAAAATCAAAAGTTATTAAAATATTACTATTATTTGACAATACCATCATACAACAGACATTCACCACTTTCCCCTATTATATGCTTGTAAATTATACACTCAAATATGCAAGGGAAACTGAACTCAGTAACACTGTAAGCTACTGTGAAGAATCTGGAATACTGCAGTGAAAGAATCAAGAAAATATCTTGTTCAGTACACGAGAAACTGCAAGTTAAAACACTTAGGACAGTAGCTGGCAACTGCAGAGTTCAGGGACTGTAGGACTACCTTTGATGACGTCACAACCTGGTGTTCAGGCTTTCCATATAGGAGGTGGTGGTATGGCCAAAGAAGAGGTCTGCAGGCTTGGGAGTGGATGAACTTCCATCCCATTGAGGTACTCACTCAAGAAGCTCAGTAAAACTTGTAACAACAGGTTTATTACAAATCCAGATTACAGGTAAGGTCCTGCTCAGGATAGTTACATCAGTCCCTGGGTCCAACCGCCTAGGTTTCCTCAACTTTCCCATAAAGATGATATTGCCTTAGTTCTTGCTGCCACCTTCTGGAATGTCCACCACCTCTCCCCAACTCCTCATGGTGTCCATCCTTAAATCCTCCCCTAAGATGGCCCTTCCACCTGAGTAGCATGGGAGGAGCCCAGACCCACACCACTCCTATCGTTTTCTCCATCCTAGAGGAATGTCCTCTCCGGACTGTACAGCTTCAGCTCCCAACAACCAGCAACAACCTAGCTGGTGGCCTTATGGCCATACCCAAGCTGTGGATTTACTGCCCTCCAGGGGTCTCTCCCTCATCCCTTAAAGGCACCCATATCTTCTCTTCCTCCCCTGTGCCACAGCTGCCTTTCCTCCCAAACAATGTCCTCAAAGTGACAAATATCAAGACATTAAAGCATTTAATATTAAAATAGCATTTAAAAGAATACATATTAAAATATATAAAAATTAAATAAAAACATAGAGACCTACAAACACATATAACAACACAACCAGGGAGGCGGGCCAATAGGAGTTATAAGGAGTACAGCAAACAAAACAAAAAAGTCTTCATTTCCTAGTGGACGACAATAATAGAAAGAGACAGATGAATCTATCTGGGGAGGGAGTTTGTGATGGACAGGAGGCAAAGAACGTAAGAGAAGCCAATGTTGGATCAGGCCAATGGCCCATCCAGTCCAACATTCTGTCACACAGTGGCCAAAAATAGCAGGTGCCATCAGGAGGGCCAGCAGTGGGACACATTAGAAGCCCTCCCACTGTTGACCCCCCCCCAAGCACCAAGATGACAGAGCATCACTTGCCCCAGAGCCCCTAGCTATACCTTGTGGCTAATAGCCACTGATGGACCTCTGCTCCATATGCTTATCTAATTCCCTTTTGAAGCCGTCCATGCTTGTAGCACCCACCACTTCCTGTGGCAGTGAATTCCATGTGTTAATCACTCTTTGGGTGAAGAAGTACTTCCTTTTATCCGTTCTAACCCGACCGCTCTGCAGTTTCATGGAGTGCCCACGAGTTCTTGTATTGTGAGAAAGGGAGAAAAGTACCTCTTTCTTTACCTGCTCTTTCCCATGCATAATCTTATAAACCTCGATCATGTCACCCCTCAGTCGTCTTTTCTCCAAGCTAAAGAGCCCTAAGCACTTTAACCTTTCCTCATAGGGAAAGTGTTCCAACCCTTTTATCAATCGAGTTGCCCTTTTCTGCACTTTTTCCAAAGCTATAATATCCTTTTTAAGGTGTGGTGACCAGAACTGCACACAGTATTGCAAATGAGGTCTCACCATTGATTTATATAGGGGCATTATGATATTGGCTGATCTGTTTTCAATACCCTTCCTAATAATCCCCAGCATAGCATTGGCCTTCTTTATTGCAGTCACACACTGTCTCGACATTTTCAGTGAGTTATCCACTACAACTCCAAGATCTCTCTCTTGCTCAGTCTCTGCCAGTTCAGACCCCATCAATGTGTATTTATATTTAGGATTTTTGGCTCCAATGTGCATCACCTTGCACTTGGCCACATTGAACCCCATTTGCCATGTTGACGCCCACTCGCCCATCCTTGACAGATCCCCTTGGAGTGCCTCACAATCCTCACTGGTTTTCACCACCCTGAACAACTTTGTATCATCCGCAAATTTAGCCACTTCACTGCTTACTCCCATCTCCAAATCATTAATGAACAAGTTAAAAAGCAGTGGACCAAGTACTGATCCCTGCGGTACCCCACTGCTTACCACCCTCCACTGAGAAAATTGCCCACCTACACTCACTCTCTGTTTTCTATGAACTAGCCAGTTTTTGATCCATAAAAGAACTTGTCCTTCTATCCCATGATTTTTGAGCTTACTTAGGAGCCTTTGATGAGGAACTTTATCAAAAGCTTTCTGGAAGTCAAGGTAAATAATATCTATTGGATCCCCCTTGTCCACATGTTTGTTCACCCCCTCAAAGAACACTAACAGGTTAGTGAGACAAGATCTTCCCTTACAGAAACCGTGCTGAGTCTGCCTCAATAGGTTTTGTTCATCTATGTGCCTACTAATTCTTTCCTTAATAATGGTTTCCACCAATTTACCCGGTATCGACGTCAGACTGACTGGCCTGTAATTTCCCGGATCTCCTCTGGAACCCTTTTTAAAGATGGGAGTGACATTAGCTACCTTCCAATCCTCAGGAATGGAGGCAGATTTTAAGGAAAGATTACATATCTTTGTCAGGAGATCTACAAGTTCACATTTGAGTTCTTTCAGAACTCTCGGATGTATGCCATCTGGGCCTGGTGATTTTTCAGTTTTTAAGTTGTCTATCAGTTTTAGGACCTCCTCTCTCATCACCTCAATCTGACTCAGGTCTTCCAACACCCCTCCTGAAATCAGTGGTTCTGGAGTGGGCAAGCACTTCTCATCTTCCACAGTGAAGACGGAGGCAAAAAATGCATTTAGCTTCTCAGCCATTTCCCTATCATCCTTCAATACTCCTTTTACCCCTTGGTCGTCCAAGGGCCCCACTGCCTCCCTGGCTGGTTTCCTGTTTCTAATGTATTTGAAGAAAGTTTTATTGTTGGTTTTTACGTTTTTTGCTATATGCTCCTCATATTCCCTTTTTGCCTGCCTGACCTCAGACTTGCATTTTATTTGCCATAGCCTGTGTTCCGTTTTATCAGCCTCACTGTGACTAGCTTTCCACTGCTTAAAGGAATTCTTTTTACTTTTTACAGCCTCCATTACTCTGTTTGTTAACCATGCAGGCTTTTTCCTATACCTGTTTGTGCCTTTCCTAACCTGCGGAATATATATTTTTTGAGCTTCTAGGATCGTAGTTTTAAATAGATCCCAAGCTTCCCCAATTGTTTTGACCCTTTCTACTTTTCCTTTCAGTTTCCTCCCCACGTGTCCCCTCATATCAGAGAAATTACCCCTTTTAAAGTTAAAAATGGTTGTGTGAGTCTTTTTGGCCAATTCTCTATTTGTACAAATGATGAACTCAACAACATTATGATCACTGTTTCCAAGCGGTGCAATCACTTTTACATCTCTCACCAGGTCTTGAGTGTTACTTAGGACCAAATCAAGGATCGCCTCTCCCCTGGTAGGTTCCGTGACCATCTGCTCCATAGCACAGTCATTTAGAGTGTCTAGAAACTCAATCTCTTTTTCCCGACTAGAACACATATTGACCCAATCAATGTGTGGGTAGTTAAAATCACCTATTATTACACAGTGTTTTTGTCTAGTTGCTATCTTTAAGGCATTCATCATTTTATAATCCTCCTCTATCTTTTGATCTGGTGGGCGATAACAAACTCCCAGTGTTAAGTTTCCTTTTGGCCCCCCTATTTCAACCCATAGAACTTCCAGAAGCGAATCCAATTCACTTAGCCTCTCAATCTTTCTAGACTTTATACCCTCTCTGACATACAGAGCTACCCCACCTCCAACCCTTCCCCCCCTATCCTTCCGATATAATATATAACCGGGAATCACTGTGTCCCACTGATTTTCCTCATCCCACCAAGTTTCAGAAATACCCACAATGTCTATTTTTCCCTCCGACACCAAGCACTCCAACTCCCCGATTTTACCTCGGACACTTCTAGCATTTGTATAGAAACAGCTGTAATTTCCCTTACAAGTTAAGCCTGCATCCTTCCTCTTGCTATCTCGAGTCGTTGTCCGGCAGTCCATGTCACCAGCCATGGCCTCTGTGGACAATTTCAATCCACCTCCCTGTAGAAAAGCAACCGGTACCCCCTCACCTCTCTCAGATGAGCCAACCCGAACCAGAGACTTTTCATCTCCTGTCGGCTTTCCCCCAATATTCAGTTTAAAAGCTGCTCTGCCACCTTTTTGATTTTAAGTGCCAGCAGCCTGGTTCCTTCTCGGGACAAGTGGAGACCGTCTCGCCTGTACAGCTCCCTCTTGTTCCAAAAAGTATCCCAGTGCCTAACAAACCTGAACCCTTCCCCCCTACACCATCGTCTCATCCACGCATTGAGACTCCTGATCTCTGCCTGTCTCTCCGGCCCTGCGCGTGGAACAGGTAACACTTCTGAGAAGGCTACCTTGGAGGTCCTGGACCTAAGTTTCCTGCCCAGCAGCCTAAATTTCTCCTCCAGGACCTCACGACTGCATTTCCCCACATCGTTGGTGCCGACATGCACCACGACCACTGGCTCCTCCCCAGCACTATCTACCAGCCTATCTAAAACACGCGTAATGTCCGCTACCTTCGCACCAGGCAGGCAAGTCACCATACGGTCAGTACGCGGGTTCGCCACCCAGCTGTCTACCTGCCTAAGGATCGAATCACCCACTACCAAGAGCCCCCCTCCCACCCTGCTCAGGGATGGTTCCTTGGTGCAAAAGGAGAGCCGCTCACCAGCTGGGGAAGAGGTCCCTTCTGAGGGCACATTCCCCTTATCCTCAGCATGGTGCCCTGTTTCCCCTAGACCCTCATGCTCCCTGACAGCAGCGGGGCTGCCAGATCCAGAGTGGGACGAAGCTAACAAGTCCCCGAGAGTCTTTTCTGTGTGCCTAGCTGACTGTCTCTGCTTCTCCAGGTCAGCCACCTTGGCCTCAAGGGAGCACACACGTTCCCTGAGAACCAGGAGCTCCTTGCACCGAGGACACACCCAAGACTTCTGCCCAGTGGGCAGATAGTCATACATGTGACACTCCGTGCAAAACACTGGATAGCCCCCAACCCCCTGCTGGCATTCTGGCTTCATAATTCTTTTAAAATAAATAAATATAATCCCCCTTTTAAACCCTTGGTATTTATGTGGGTTTTGTTATCAAGTCAAATTATTTTACGGGAAAGACAAAGAGCCTAGGGCCTTGTCTTTCTGGCTCTTTTTGGGCTTCTTACAGCGCCCCTAGTCTAAGAGTCCCTAGGCTAAGAGCCACAGGCAAAGAGCCCTTTAGCTCACCCTTCGGCTCGTGCCAGAGGCTCGTGCCTCTGCCAAGGTGCTTCCTTAAATAGAGGCCTCCCCCAGCAGAGGTCAGGCAGCAGCTATTCAAATTCAAATTCACCCAGGCACTCAATCACAGGCAAAACAATGCCCCTTCCACTTCCTCTCAATTACAGGCAATCCCAGTCAAACAATGCCCGTTCCTCTCCCACACTCAATCAGCCAGGACTCTGCAAGAACTCTAAGTGCTTCCACACACTGCTAAACACAGTTTTCCCACAAAATATCCTTAGCTGAATTCTCTCAGCTGAAAGCAAGTAAAAGAAACCCACTCACCTCTCTCACAGCTCTCTCTCCTGCTCCTGCTCAGAGCTCAGCTGGTCTCCTCTGCCTCTGGCAAGGTGCTTCCTTAAATAGAGGCCTCCCCCAGCAGAGGTCAGGCAGCAGCTATTCAAATTCAAATTCACCCAGGCACTCAATCACAGGCAAAACAATGCCCCTTCCACTTCCTCTCAATTACAGGCAATCCCAGTCAAACAATGCCCGTTCCTCTCCCACACTCAATCAGCCAGGACTCTGCAAGAACTCTAAGTGCTTCCACACACTGCTAAACACAGTTTTCCCACAAAATATCCTTAGCTGAATTCTCTCAGCTGAAAGCAAGTAAAAGAAACCCACTCACCTCTCTCACAGCTCTCTCTCCTGCTCCTGCTCAGAGCTCAGCTGGTCTCCTCTGCCTCTGGCAAGGTGCTTCCTTAAATAGAGGCCTCCCCCAGCAGAGGTCAGGCAGCAGCTATTCAAATTCAAATTCACCCAGGCACTCAATCACAGGCAAAACAATGCCCCTTCCACTTCCTCTCAATTACAGGCAATCCCAGTCAAACAATGCCCGTTCCTCTCCCACACTCAATCAGCCAGGACTCTGCAAGAACTCTAAGTGCTTCCACACACTGCTAAACACAGTTTTCCCACAAAATATCCTTAGCTGAATTCTCTCAGCTGAAAGCAAGTAAAAGAAACCCACTCACCTCTCTCACAGCTCTCTCTCCTGCTCCTGCTCAGAGCTCAGCTGGTCTCCTCTGCCTCTGGCAAGGTGCTTCCTTAAATAGAGGCCTCCCCCAGCAGAGGTCAGGCAGCAGCTATTCAAATTCAAATTCACCCAGGCACTCAATCACAGGCAAAACAATGCCCCTTCCACTTCCTCTCAATTACAGGCAATCCCAGTCAAACAATGCCCGTTCCTCTCCCACACTCAATCAGCCAGGACTCTGCAAGAACTCTAAGTGCTTCCACACACTGCTAAACACAGTTTTCCCACAAAATATCCTTAGCTGAATTCTCTCAGCTGAAAGCAAGTAAAAGAAACCCACCCTGCTGAAGCGGCCCTCCACCTTCGGTCCTGCTGCCTGGAGTCACCCTGTCCTCAACCAAAGATAAACGGGTCAGCACTTCTGCCTGAAAATGCTTGTTGCTTAACCCACGAGTTTCTTTCCTTCCTCCTAAGCCGAGAGGCGGCTGAGGGTGGGGTACCCCAGATGCTTTCTCTACTGCTAACAAGCGCTCTAATATGGCCCTTTGAACTTCATCCCCACCCTCCTCATCCGAAGAGGAAGGTGCAGGAACAGGCCGCTTTTGTGGAGCTTTCGGGGCCGGCTGCTTGCCTTTTCCCTTTCCTTTACCCTTGCCTAAACTTTTCTTGGGCCCCATGGTATGCAAGCCACCAGGACAATATCCCAATAAGACGCAGAACAAAAAACACCCCTCGTGAACCGGGACCAAGACTTCAACCACTAATACCCTTCTCCCAATGCAGCTGCAAATATCTACTGCTGGCAACAAGGCCCCCCTAAAATGGCCGCCCCTTACAAAATGGCCGCCCCCCAAAACCGAAAGTGGGTCACGTGCTCACAATTGGCAACAAGGAGGCAGCCTAGTTCACTTGCCACTGGCCCTGCAAACGGCTGCCGTCCCACACAATGCCTGCCCCACGCAGAAACTGCCACCTGTAGCCAATGTCTGCAGAACTAGGCACCAGCCCGCCCTGCTCTACTCCAACCAAGACGGCCCAATGTGCCAGCCGCAATGGCACTACCAGTAAAATTTCAGGGGGGGGGTCCCAACCAAGGCCCGGCCGCGTGACAGGGAAGGCCTGCGGCCACACAACCCCCTTCCCGCAGAGGGGAGGAACCCAAGGCCCGCCGCCGAACCACTCAGGCAGCCTGCGGCTGCTGCTCGTCTCCCCCGCTCCCGGGAAAAAGAAGCCTCTCCCAAGCGGCCCGGCTGCCCTGTAGCAGCAGCCTCCGCCGCCGATCGCCGCCTCCGAGCTTGCTGCCGCTGAGAGGCCGCCGCCGCCGAGATCCCTCGCCGCCGCCGAGAAGTCTCCCCCGAACTCGCTGCCGCCGAGATCCCTCGCCGCCGCCTCGGAATCGCCGCCGGAGGCCCCACTCTACCCCCCCACTGCACGCGGTGCAAGAGGAGCTCGTGGAGCTCCGTCTTCTCCGAGTGCGACGCTGCGACTGAAGGGGGGGCGAAAGGCCGGCTCGTAAAACCTCCGGCCCCGCCCCCTGTTAGCCCCGGATGTTGTCCTGCCTCTCCTTCAGGGAGGCAAAGACGGCCCGTCGAGGCACGCCCCTTTTAGGGGCGGCCTCCACCGGACCGGATTATACTCACTCTCTGTTTCCTATTAATTGACTAGTTTTTGATCCACAAGAGGACTTGTCTTTTTATCCCTTTTATTCCTACCCCTGAAGGAGAAAATAGCCACTCAGCTGAGACCATGGGAGAGCTGCTGCAGCATCCAATCAGTTTTGAAAAGGAAAATGGAATTTTGGAGGGAAGCACAGTAGAAGTTAATTTAGGTCTGCCTCAGAGAGAATGCAGATAGAGTTGACTTTTGCCTCAGTAGAGAAAGTAGTGAGAGCTTAGGTCTGGCTCAGAAAAAGTTCCGGTAGAGTGGAGGGTAGCTCTGCCTGGTAGTGTGGCAGAGTGCTTTAGCTCTAGCTCTGGAAGAGAACAGAGTATCCAGTTGTTAGGCCTGGCCACCTGTCTCTGGCAATGAGCAGACCTTGCACCATTTAGCCTGACACTTTGGAAAGGACAGGCTGGTGTGAGTAGAATCCTATGTTGGCTAATCAGTAAAAGCCTGTTTGTACCTGAAAGCATTAAAGAAAATTCAAACCTCTCTTTGAAGCCATAACAAGATTAAATGTATAATCAACCTGGAGACCTGCGCTGCTGATCTGTTCTTTGAAACCAACCTAGAAATGAACAAATCTTCTGTGGCCCCAGTCACACAGGCCAAATATCACCGGGGGGGGAGGCATGGCTAATTGCCCCGGCGCAGTTTGATGTGCGATTACGCGATCAGACGTGTTGGTGGCACACCACAGGTCCTTCCCTCGCACCGGTGGGTAAATGAGGGACCGGAGGGGAATGCTGCGCACTGGCGGGATCACACCATGGGTGTCTGGAGGAAGCCCGTGGCAAACGTTTACTAGTACCTTGGAGGTACTAGTTTTTAAAGGCGCATTATCAGCAGTAAGCCACGGGTGCGCTCCACTTCCCAGATGTTGGGGTGTGATCGCACCCGGATAATCCGCCCACCATCTGTGCCTCTCCCGCGGCAACTTTGCCGTGTGACCGGGGCCTGTGTTATTTATATCAAAATCCTGCCTCAGTGATCTCTGTATTCTACTTGCACACCACAAAACTTATCTCATGGCAGCAAACCCATTTCTATACACTTGCTACCTTAAGAATGTTGGAAATATGTATGTGTTGCAAGGTCTAATTCAGTCATTATAGGATTAATCTGATTTACCTTGAGTGCTGTTGTTTAGACTGACCGGGAAGGGGAACCTGGCTTAGAGCCAATGGGAAGAAAGCCCGAGAAATCTAAGTCTGTTGTCAAAGGCTTTCACGGCCGGAGTTCATTAGTTGCTGTAGATTTTCTGGGTTGTGTGCCAAGACCATGGCCACTGTTGTGTCTGCTGACCGCCACCGGAGGTCAGCGCACACTCCTGAGCTTCAGTCCGGTACAACAATGGGGACTAGGATTCTAGTCCCTCCACTGGGGGAACCAATGGGACCTTGGCGGGAGATTCAAACCCACCAATGGGACCCAGGGGATGCCCCTGGATTGTGTATATAGTTGGCCTGCCGGCCGCTAGTCTTTAGTCTTGTTGTGTACCAGTAAAGCTATGCTGATCGCTACATCAGTCTCCATGCTTTCTTTATGCGTCTAACCCACTACACTTCAGCCACACAACCCGGAAATTCTACAGCAACTAAATCTAACTCTGTTTACTTGCAATCATTGGTTAGTATGTTCAGGAGATTTCCTTCTACAGGTCAAGAAGAAGAATCTCCATTGCTGTTGTTGCTGTTGTTGACAGACTGTGTGGTCAGTCTGTTCTGTAGCTATAGAGATGTAGCCTTAGGTTTGTTATTTTGTAGTTTTTCCTGTGTACCCTTCCCTTAGAAATAAAGGGGGGGTTTACACAGAAAGAAATGCCTCCTCTTTAGTGAAGCAAAGATCCATTGCAAACTTTGAATATCTGAGTATTTTTCCCAATTTTTCCAACAAAGAACACCTGGTAACTGAGGGGAAGGGGCAAGGAACAAACCTGGTTCCCCAAAATCCTAGGAAGTTGTGTGAGCCCCCTCATTTGGTAGAATAAGCCTGTCACGAAGTTACAAAGTTTTAGTGTTGTGACCCACTCACAGGTTGATACCCATCTAGTCCCAGATGACAGGAGTACTTGAAGCAGGTCCTTGGAAGATTATTGGGTTCATATGGGAGGTGAAACTTCAGGTATGCTGACCCCAAGCCATATATGGCTTTTAAGGCTTTAAAGGCTTTAAACCTGCACCTTGAATTGGGCCCAGAATCAAACTGAGAGACAGTGAAGGTACAAAAGGACAAGAGTGATATGCCCCTATTACCCACTCCAGTCAAAGTGCTAGCTGCAGCATTCTGCACCAACCATATACTGTAGACCTGCTGAATGCTTCCCAGTGATATGGGGCCTTATTCGGTTCCAACCTATAGAAGGGGGTGGACTCCTCTGCTGTGATCATTGTGCTAAACAGTTTGTGAATGAAATCTCTCACATCTACTCCAACTTGGACCCTACATTAGCACTGACAGGATCAGATGGTCCCAGGTTGCAGATTTGTCAGTTGTTTCAGATACCTTTCATCTTGTACAGTTTGATGTGGACAGGATTCTTGGAAGTTTGAGACATACAACCTGCCTGTACAACCATTGCCCTTCCTGGCAGCTTAAAGCTGTTTTGAAAATCCTATGGGGTTACCATGAATCAGATGGGACTTGACAGCACTTTCACCACCAACAGCCAAATAGTGATCAGTTCAGTTTGCCCATAAAATCTAGTTTTAATTTAGCTCCAGCAGCAGATTTCAGGTTTTACTGTAGACTGAAAACTATACTGCAATCCCTTAGTGGCAGTCCCCACTGCTACCCTTCTGTATTTATTTATTTAATTAATTATTTTTACCCCGCCCTCCCCGCACGCGGGCTCAGGGCGGCTTACAAGGGGCACAGGCCCGGCATAAAACCCAGTAAACAATAAAATCACAAATGACAATAATACTAATCACAATAAATAACAATAAAATGCTTCAACATTACTATCCACAATAAAGTGCTTGCAATTATCAAGATGGTCTCAGTTGTTATAATAACATCTTCCAGAAGCCCCATTTTGGCGCCACTGTCCAGTAGGTGGTTCAAGCCAGCCCGCTGCTCTCATTACAGTGCAGTTCTCCTTGCCGTAGGTTAACCAGGGCAATTTTCGATCTTGATGGAATTGCCACTGTTGATGGTAGTGGTGGCAGTGGTGGTAGTGGTAGTGGCTGCCCCTACGTAAAAGCCTGGTGGAAGAGCTCCATCTTACAGGCCCTGCGGAACTGCATAAGGTCCCGCAGGGCCCTGATCTCCTCCGGGAGCTCATTCCACCAGGTAGGAGCCACCACTGAAAAAGATCTCGCCCTTGTAGCAGCAAACTTTACTTCTCGGGGACCCGGAATCACCAACCGGTTCTGGGTCCCCGACCGAAGTGCTCTTGGGGGTATGTACGGGGGAAGGCGGTCCCTCAAGTAGGTCGGACCCAGGCCATATAGGGCTTTAAAGGTATCAGTGGCTCCACATCACCTTTGCTGCTCTGGACAGTATCTAGCCATACTATTTGCAGTACATTGTGGTTGCATGCCTAAGAGTTATATCCAATACACATGGACCTCACTACAAACTTTAAACGGACTACAGAAAGCAACCCAAAACAGCTGCACAGCAGGGAGCGCCTCCCCACCACACAGCTGTTTTTTGTTTTCGCAGCTGCTCCCCACCACTCAGCTGTTTTTAGGGATTTCTGAAAACCTTGTTTAAAGAGACTGTGGTCCCTTTCAACAGGGTTTGCAGGGCCACGAATCACAAACCGCATAGGTTCATGAACAAACCACAAACAGAACCTCATTTTCCTGGTTTGTGCCCAGCCCTAACTATAATCTTCTGCCTTTAGGCTTGGAAGAAGAGCAAGCGATGCCAAGTCAATGAGTCAGGTTTACTTTTTCATGGGGAAACTCAATGTTTTCATTTTTTGTTTGCTTTTTATAGGATTGGATATGGTCCAATATGACAAAGTCTGAAAACATCCTTGAAAGCAAATTTTCATTATAGTAACTTTGTCAGGTCAAATTCATAAACACAAATAACTGATTACTAATACATAGTTTTAAAAAATGTTTTGCAACATCATCTTCAAGGAGATAAGCCTGGGGTTATCTTGATGTGAGTAATACTTTCAAAATTTGGAGTAATTAAAAAAAACTATACAAGCTAACTCTATTACAGAACTCCATAACAAATTAGATCCCCATACCAGTACCAAATGTCACTGTGCATATAAAATATGAGAGTGAGGAAATTCAGTGACATAGAAAAGCATGCAAATATAAAATATTTCAAGATCCCTCAGGGTCCTTTATAGAAAGTCAAGTGAAAAATCTTCAGATCAATATAAGCAGGAACCAGAAGTCAATGTGTGACTTGGTGAGAAAGTAACATGAGCTTTTGGGGCAAGGAATAAATGTTGCAATGACATTTTGCATTAATTGAAAATCTCTTGACTCAGGTTTCTTGCAGAACAGAAATGGAATGCATTATTCAGATTTAGCAATAATAAAGAGATAAATGTCAATATATTTTAGAGGCCCAGAGTGCAATCTGATTTAAGAGATTGACAATGAATATGAAAGTTCCCAATTCGGTCTTACATAGAAATAGATCTTAGCTGTGTGCCAGAGGTGTGCACATGACAATGGCTGGGTATAGAGTGGTTTCTCCTTGCTTATAGGAGATGCACACTCATAACTTGTATGCCAAATGTTAAACCACCGCTGCACTCCGAGAAAAATGCTGGGAGAAGAGGGGTTGTTGCGCTGAATCCTTTCCCACTCACAGAGGTCATATTGGAGGAGTGGCTGCAATGAGAATGTTCTATCACTAAAGCCCATGAAACACATATGTAGAGGAAATGGTTGTCTGCACTGATGTTGCATTTTACTGAATCAGACCAATGGTCTATCAAGGTCATTACTGGAAATGGTTCTCCAGGGACTCAAGCAGAAATTTTTCATATCACCTACTACCTGATCCTTTTGACTGAGGATGCTGGGGAATAAAACCAGGACCTTCTGCATGCAAAGCAGATGCTCTACCACTGAACCACAGCTCCACCATTGGTAGAATGTTGCTCAAAGGATCTTCAAAGATACTCCATAATCAAAGATTGAAACTGGCTGCACACTGAAAATAATTTGAATTTTCCTAAGGATCTCCCTTCCCACATGGATTGATTTACTATTAAAACAGACTGAAGGACTGTTTGGGCAAGAAAAAAAGTTTGTTTAATCTAGATTAGTGGACAAGGCACACCTTTTCTTTTTGACTGTGTTGTTGAAATTTATGCACTTACATGGAAGTCTGGAAAATTTCACAGAAAAGGAAATGTCCTTTTTTTCCTGGTCCACCCTGCATGTGAAAAGCCCGCCATATGAACTGTTGGTCCTTTACAGTTACAGGATTTGGACTTGGCTCTATAAGCTTCAAATTAGGGCTAATAAACAAATATTCAAAAAATAAAAGAGCAGATAAAGGGGTTAGAGAAATCATTCTGTTTAAATCCTAAAAAAGGTAAAGATTCCCTTGCTCGAAAGCCAGTTGAATCCGACTCTAGGGTTGTGGTGCTCATCTCCATTTCAAAGCCGAAGAGCCAGTGCTGTCCGAAGACATTTCCGTGGTCATGTGGCCAAATCTGACTCTAGGGTTGCGGTGCTCATCTCCGTTTCAAAGCCGAAGAGCCAACGCTGTCTGAAGACATTTCTGTGATCATGTGGCTGGCATGACTAAACACCAAGGCACACGAAACGCTGTTAAATCCTACATAGATGTAAAAAATGATCTCACTGTTATATTCAGATGAAACATTATCAAGTATAAATTACATTATCAATTTGTTGTCCTTTTAAAACTGTAGCTTGTTCTCAGTCATCAATGTGATAAATATAGGTTTAATCCCAGAAATGTACACAACATTTCTTTTGTACGTATCTACTTCCAGTGCACATTTTCCTGTGGTATAGCTGAAGGTGTTTTTTTAAAAAAAATATGGGGACTTCTATACGTTTGGTTTTTTTCCCCCAAAGCTGGGTTTTTGTTTTGGCTTTTTGGTTCTCTAGGGTGTTCTGTTATAAAAGAAGCTGGAAATCACAATGATGAATGAATAAGACGGAAGTAATGGTGGCTGGGAAGCCTGAGGTCTTGAACAACATCATGCTTCCCACTTTTGATGGGGTATAGCTAACCCCTACTAACTGAGTTAAGAGCCTGGGGGTTATGTAAGACCCAGCATTACTGCTAGAGAAACAAGTCAATGTAGCTGGAAAAAATGGGACTTTCCAACTCTGTTTAGTCCAGAAGATGGTCCCCTACCTTGACTTGGTCACCCTGGCCTCCTGGATCCATGCCACAATAATATCAAAACTAAACTATATTCTACATAGGTTTCCCCTCAAAATCAATATGGAGACTCCATTTGGTGCAGAATTCAGCAGCCCGGTTATCATTGGGGCATGCATATTACACCCATTTTGCAGTCACTCCATTGGCTGCCCATCAGTTACCAAGCTCAGTTCAAGGTATTGGCTATCACATACAAATCTTTTTATAGCATTTTACATTCGTATCTGCAAGACCTCCTCTCCATTTATTTTCTTCCAGGACAATTTCTCTCATCTGAGCAGAGCACCTGCAGGTGCCACCCTACATATGGGCAAGATCAACAACTGCCTGTATAAGAGTCTTCTCTGTAGTGTCTCCCTCCCTGTGGAATGGCCTGCATGCCAAAGTCAGGAAGGATTCCATCTTCCTGACATTTTGTAAACTCAGGCTGCGGTCACACGTAACGGAAGCCACACAAGTGAGACGGAAAACAGCCGGAGTTTCCGGGCGCGATCTCACCAGCACATCTGGGAAGCGTAGCACTCCTGTGGCTCAACCGAGGCTTCCAGCCGAAACTGCGTGGCAAAAAACTAGTACCTTGGAGGTACTAGTTTCCGGAAACTGCGGGGCAAGGGCGGGCGTCTGATCGCGTTTCCGGTGGCATCCGGCACCCGCCCATGTCCCCTTGCAAATAAGGTGTGTGTTTTTTGTCCAAGTCTCTGTGGATGCGCATGCGCACCCAACGGAGCATGCGCATTTGTCATGTACACAAAAATAAAAAACAGTTTGCCGCAGCGCGCGCTTCTTCGTTGCGCGCCGGCTTGTCCTGTGATCGGCACCTCTCCCTTGCCATGGAACCTCCATGGAACCTCCACGGTACCTCCACAGGAGGTCTGATCACGTAACTGTGCAGTAGTTTGCCCCAGGGCAAACAGCCACGCTTCTCCTCTGCAGTTTCCTGCCCGTGTGACCGGGGCCTATGTAAAACAGAATTATTCAGGAGAGCATTTTTAGAAAAAGATACAAAAACGGTACTGATTTACTGAGCACAAGAAAGCACTACAGAAAACTGCTAATATTATGGTGCTGTATTTTGAAGATTCCAAACTCTATGTGAACCAAAATACTTATCCCCATTGGCTTAAAGGCAAGTGCTAAGACTAATCATGGATCAAGCTCTAAGATCACATTAAATGGAGAGCAGGAATTTCATTTGATCATTCCATAGAAGAAAAATGAAATTGATTTTGGAATCCCTTCTTGGTAAACACATAGTTTTGGCTAGATCCACTAGAGGCTAATAAACTTGTGATATTCAGTGCTGAAAACATTGTGATAAAAGTGAGTAAGTGCATCTATAACTTATTGGGATATTGTACAAAGTGGGGAAAGTATGTAAATAAAATATTGCACCATGCATCAGAAACCATGGTCTAATGAGGGTTATTGCAGATGTTTTAATGATCAATTCGTTGTCAGGTTTAACAGTTCATGACGTTTAATTAACATAAACATATTATGTTATTGTTGGCAATGGTTGCTATTTGCTGTGGCTAGTCTCCTCTGTTTAACAGAAAATGTTCTGTGCATCAGTTTTCCAACAAGGGGTATAAAGAACAGAAGTGCTAACTTGCTGCATCTTAATTAGTGATGTAATGGGGCATGAGTTGTTAAGAGCATAACAGTTTACTTGCTGGAAAACTCCAAAGGTGTCTCTAGTCCTATACTTTATCTTAATCAGCAGATGAATCCCCATCAACTAGCGCATCAGGGGAGAAATGGATCAATCTAAGTCACGTCTTCTCCTTAGAAGATGCCATGCATTTATTCACCAGAATTGCTAAGCAGAACCATGGCTCAGTGATAAGGTACCTGCTTTTCATACATAAGGTCCTAAATCCAATCCTTTGTATTTCCAGAAGAAGAAGAAGAAGAAGAAGAAGAAGAAGAAGAAGAAGAAGAAGAAGAAGAAGAGCAAGAAGAAGAAGAGCAAGAAGAAGAAGAGCAAGAAGAAGAAGAGCAAGAAGAAGAAGAGCAAGAAGAAGAAGAGATTGGATTTATACCCCGCCCTTCACTCGGAGTCTCAGAGCGGTTTACGGTCTCCTTTCCTTTCCCCTCCCCACAACAGACACCCTGTGAGGTGGGTGGGGCTGAGAGAACTCTGACACAAACTGCTCTTTTTCAAGGACAGCTGTGCCAGAGCTTGTGACTGACCCAAGGTCACATCAGCAGGTGCAAGTGGAGGAGTGGGGAATCAAATCCAGTTCTCCCAGATTAGAGTCCGCACACTTAACCACTACACCAAAGAGCTTTATCTACCAACAGGAATAGATAGTACAGAGCTACATGATTCAACTCTATATACAGTGGTGCAGGTGGGTAATTTTAAACTCTGGAGTTAATGTTTTATGGGGAGGGCTTTGGATAGTAATGGGTGTTACCATATTTATTCAAATATGAAGCACATAATGAACATTCAGCAATATTTTCTCCTATCAAGAGAACTCTACACTGAACTAAAGTCAAACTCAGAATATTTGGGTATTTTTGCTAAAATGGACCATAGGAGTCCATAGGAGGATTTACTAACCATGCAAGGGATCAGGCTGTTGGCAGGATCTACTTACAAGGGACCATGCATAGGATCAGTGGCAACATAACCAATTTAGAACCAACCGAAAATAATAAAATGGAGAGCTAGTTTTTGAATCTCAACAGACGGTTCATGTTAAAAAAGAGAAATGAACAGCACAATATTCAAGACTAATTTTGGTTCAGGAAGTGACCCCTTTCATTTCATTACAATACAGCCAATATTTTCTAGAACATTTTATTTTAAATACTAAGGATATATGCAATCAAATGGACTTTCAGGGCAATCCTAAACAGAATTATACCCTTCTAAGACCACTGACTTCAATGGACTTAAAGTGTATAAATCTGTTTAGGATTATACCATTAAAGGCCCCGGTCACACGGGCAGGAAACTGCGGGGGAGAAGCGTGGCTGTTTGCCCTGGGGCAAACTACTGCGCAGTTACGCGATCAGACCTCCTGTGGAGGTCCTGTGGAGGTACCGTGGAGGTTCCATGGCAAGGGAGAGGTGCCGATCACAGGACAAGCCGGCGTGCAACGAAGAAGCGTGCACTGCGGCAAACTGTTTTGTTTTTGTGTGTACATGACAAATGCGCATGCTCCGTTGGGTGCGCGTGCGCATCCAGAGACTTGGACAAAAAACCCCCACCTTATTTGCAAGGGGACATGGGCGGGCACCAGATGCCACCGGAAACGCGATCAGATGCCCGCCCTTGCCCCGCAGTTTCCGGAAACTAGTACCTCTGAGGTACTAGTTTTTTGCCACGCAGTTTCGGCTGGAAGCCTCGGTTGAGCCACAAGAGTGCTACGCTTCCCAGATATGCTGGTGAGATCGCGCCTGGAAACTCCGCCTGTTTTCCGTCTCACTTGTGTGGCTTCTGTTCCGTGTGACCGCAGCCATTGTTGCATATAATGCTGTCTTGCATATATCTGTTGGAATCAAAACTGTTTGCAGCACACAATGTATAATGTATGCTGAGAAGGCAGATTGTAGTCTGAAGATTAATCAAAGGTTGGCCTTAACAAATCAGAACTGATCCACTAGACCTCTTTATTATTAATTTCTTTAATTACCCTTCACAAAGCATTGATAGTATTAGATGTTGCATAATAGTTACTAATAATTGTTGCTAGGCCTGGTAACCCATTGTATGAGTCTTATGGCTGTGATGACTTTGCTTTCTCCAAAGGCCATATTTCCTAATATGTGCTGCTATAGAGAACCTAAAAAAATTACCTAACTTTGAAAAGACAGAGGAGAAGCAGAAGACAATGGGCTCTAATATGTCAGGAATTCTAAGCAGGACCATATAACACTACAGTTTGCATTTGGATCCCCCCTTCCCAAGGTTCTGGGGGATGCTCCAAGATCCAGTCATAATGGAATCACTGTCTATATAGGGTCGCTTCAATTGTATCTTGCAGCAATTGCCTGTGGGAACCAAGTTTTTTTCTGGAGAAAAACATGGGGAGGGAGAGAAGCATTGGAAATGATACCTACTCAGAATGTAACAAAGGGGAAAGAACATACTGTTCAATAAGCTTTATTATCTTAGTCATAGACCATAACAGTCGATCACACAAATTTATAGCTGTAAACAAGATATAGAGACAATAAAGTGTCATGTTTATACGGCAGTATTACAGTTTGCAAAGCTGACTTTAAAGCATTTTTCTCTAGTTTTGCAGCCAATGAAACACTGGAGAGTAGCATCCTATCCCACTGATCCATGGAGTACTACAATATTGAGAGGTTTTTCACCAGTGGCAGCTGCAAAGTATGAAGTCTCTGAGAGCACAGAAAAGGGAGGTGCAGTTTGGTGTAGTGGTTAAGTGCACGGACTCTAATCTGGGATAATCAGGTTTGATTCCCCACTCCTCCACTTGCACCTGCTGGATGACCTTGGGCAAGCCATAGTTCTGGCACAGCTGTTCTTGAAAAAAAAGAGCCGTTTCTGTCAGAGCTCTCTCAGCCCCACCTACCTCACAGGCCTTGGGTAGTGAAGGGCGGAGTATAAATCCAATCCAATCCAATCTCTTCTTCTTCTTCTTCGTCTTCTTTTTCGCGTGCTAATTATGTGCATGACATCTAATAAGTGCAACAAACTTTAATTGGTACTGTATTTATTTATATATATATTAAATTTGTTAATCACCCAATCCCTGCTAGTACAGGGCTCTGGGTGATGTACAACACTGATAAAAACATATCAAGATAAAACAAAATATTAATAACACATTTCAAACAGATCAGGTGGCATGTATTAATTTATCCAATTTCAGACTGCTGGCTACTTTGCAGGCAGGGGAAGGAAGGAAGGAAGGAAGGGAGGAAGGAAGGAAGGAAGGAAGAAAGGAATGCAGATTTAACTGGAAGGAAGGAAGGAAGGAAGGAAGGAAGGAAGGAAGGAAGGAAGGAAGGAAGGAAGGAAGGAAGGAAGGAAGGAAGGAAGGAAGATTTAACATTCACATATAAGTTACAGGTATGTCCAATTATTATTTTAATTGTGTATAACACTGGATAGTCATACATTCAGAATCATCTTCCTTTTGAATAAATAAAATAATAGCAGTTTTCCAGAAGGGAAACAGACTTTATTCAGCTCTGCTTTTGAGCCACCATCAAAAAATGCTATTTAACTGAAAGAATCTTTCACAGTTTTGGAACCACACTGGGAAATTGGATGATGACCTGGAAAATTTAGCAGAATATTTAATTTAGGACATCTTTCACTTTTAATTTGAGCAGCGTGGTGTGACAAACCCTGCAAGACAATAAACACTGAACTCAAGATACCACCTCTACAGTTACACTGAAGTGCAGGATTGCAGTTTAAAGGCACAGTGAGCAAATATTGATTTCCTTTACGTTATTTCATGTCTTCTTTTTTTAATCACATGAACAGTCACCTCCCATGCATCTTTAGTCCTATTGCTCATGTTATTTAAAGTAGACACCAAAGTGTGACTCATCTGCACTAATATTTCCACCAGCTGCTTCTTGCATGAGATTGGCATTTAACTAGCACTCACCCCCTGTCTTAAAATGGTACTAATGTTTCTTGAACAGCTGTCGCTTGATCCACCTACAACTGGCATATAAATCGTAGGTTTCATGCCAGCCCCTAGGTGATCATAAGCTGTCAGCACCCCATAGTACATCAAGTTCTTGTCAATTTTTTTAACAACCATCATAATTGGTCGAGATTTTTTTTAAAATATCAAAGCTGGAAATGCTTTTCAGGGAAAAAGATGAAACTTTATGATTCTCTTTCGCAAATGGAAATAAGAACTTGGGTTGTTTTCTGCTCCTTGTTTCAAAGCGGCAAAATGATATAGGCAGTGGTTTAGGACCTAGAGGTGTGGAATTGCTGTTGGCTGGACAACATATAAACAATGACCCTAAATTGATGGTTATAGGCAGTGCTGAACCACATATTACTTGGACAAACCAGGCTGGCCATGTGTCACTTGGGTACACTTAACGCATTTTTTCCTGTCTAGCCCTTTAAGAAGTAGCATACTCAATCATACAAGAAATCACAAAATATATGTTGTATTTCTTTTTTAAAAGTCTAGTGTCAGAACCATAACAGCAGCAGTAAATTTCCAAAGGAAGAAAAGTCCAAAACCAAAAGCTGTGTAATACCTGTATTATCACAAAACAGTATACAAGCTCTCAAGATTTCCAGGACTCTCCATCCAATTTGTTGATAAAAGGAGGGTAGGGTGTTTTTCAGCCCTTGAGGGAAAGGATTCTGGTCTGCCCCTTGTGTATACAGACTGCAGACTTAATGATATTAAGTAGTGCTGGGTGCAACTGGTTTGAGTACTATGGCAACTTGTATCTATCAAGGGAAGAAGATCTCCCTTGACCAAGGCCAGAGGTTTTCCAGTTCTCTCTTTTTTCTGTTATACTCCATCATCTTCTCCATTATTACTCCAAGAGCTTCTTTTTTTTTGCTGTCAAGTTGCAGCTGACTTATGATGAGCCTGTAGGATTTTCAAGGCAAGCAACATTCAAAGGAGGTTTGCCATTGCCTGCCTTTGAGTCACGACCCTGCACTGCCTTGGTAGTCTCTGGGATCTGACCAGCCTGGGCTAGCCTGGGCTAACCAAGTCAGGGCTCTAAAAGCATGGCCCCATTTTAATTTCTGGTTTCTTCCCTTAGTTCTGATGAAGTGCAGCAGACGGAAGTGCTAGTGAATTGCAGGTGGCCATGTCTATTTTTTAGCTTCCTTATTTAAAAAATTCTCTGCAATTAAAAAAATCCCTAGTATATAGTTATGAGCAGTACTAGTCTAGTCTCATCCCTTTTGTGTAGATTTCTACTTACATGTTTTTAAATCATCTGAGTGCATTTGAAATTGTGACGCTCCGCTAATACCCAGATGTTAGAATCTACCATGTAGGGGCTCTAGTACCTCCTCTCCACCCATTCTTCGGCATGTGTAGACCTGATGCCTAATAATTTATGCCCCTTTCCTACACTAATTGGGTTTGACTGTAATCCCATGCAGCCAGACCAAAATTTATTGAGGAAATGTAAGAATAAACATAATTGCTTTAGTATGAAAAAAGACATTCTCATAGGCAATCTATGTGTAAATGATAAACTTCCTCCCAATCAAACCAAAAATCTCTTGGGATGACATCGTTTCAATGCCTGAATTCATTTCAACTTCTGATTTGTTGATATATCAAAGGAAAGAATGAGAGAGCAATTAGAGGCCGAAGTTAAAAGATGGTACATAATGTTCACTACTGGAGTTCAAAGTCTTTCCCCCCTCCTAAAGTCAACAATCACTAGCAAGACCAGTGCCCATGTCCTGTATCTCTGCTCAGCTGAGAGTGACATGTTCTAGTGCAAGGTGTTGGAATACAGAAGTATCTTATGTACAAAGAAGAAGAAAGAAAGTCCTGCAGGAGGAAGCAAGCTGTAAATACACAAGACTATAGAGGGAATACCTTCTTTCTAAAGCGGCTTCTCCTTGTTTGACTGCAGAATACTGCTCTTAGACATTTCTTCTAGAGTAATCCAGAATGCTCTCTATCAGCCAGAAAGCAAGGCAGCTAGGTTCATTTCTTCGCTTTCCTATCCAATTTATTACTTCCATGATTAAATATTTTGTTACTTTTTATCAGTTCAGTGTCTTAACTGCTGCATAGGCACTCTGCCAACACAGAGGTGACAGGCTACAACTGCAGGTTTCTTGGTAAAGGCTGTGTCAAATATTCTCCATGGTTGATATTGAAATAGCACATTTTTCCAGAGACAAAATACTCACCTAGCGAAACATTTACAGTGTTCTGCTCTTTGGTGCCCCTTTGACAATGTATGCTCTTTTGCTGCTTTTCAGCACCTTTTTTGTTCCCTTTGCATTTGCTGTTTCTTTTCAGTGAGGCAAAGAAGGAGCAGTATGATACAGAGAATAGCTTCTACACAAGATGACTAGAATCAAGCACTGTTGGAAAGGCACGTTTACTGACATCCTATCTATGAAATGGGAGTAGTCCCGACTCACCTCAATCCCTGACTCACTCTTTTTTTGATGTGGAAATTGGAGTGATTATCCCCATGTGGAATTCACAATTCCACAGAGAAACATACAGCTGGCTTATACATGTGACAACTGTCCTATGCTTGCCTCCTGCCATCAGCCTTACAGGAAATATGGTTACCATAGATACTCAGCGATTCTTAATTTTTTAAAAAGTGCAACCTACTTCTAAACTCAGATTTTTAAAAATCCACTTGCAAAGGAATTGCTCTTTCCCCAACATAGAATGCAACCATCTCACATCAGTGAACAGTTCACACAAAATGTACATACAATCCCAGTCAGGCATCCATAAGCATGGAAGCAGCCCTGGATGCCTCCAGTAGCAATGGGAGGGAGTAATATATGAACCAGCTGATAGTGATCTATAAATTTCCCAATACAGTTAGCAATAACATGCACAGTTGCTTTTCCTATGGACAGGGGTTATCATTTTAGGAGGATAATGTTAGAATAATGAATCTGAGAAAATCTCTGAATCTTTGGGGGTAAGCAAGCCCCCATTGTAGCTTGACATTGTAGCTAGGTGGCAATGGAATCTAAGTAATGAAACAGTCATGTTCTGTTTCTACAATCTACCAAGTATATGTGGTCCATAGAAAAAAGGTAAAGGCTCCCTTGCTCGAAAGCCAGTCGAATCCGACTCTAGGGTTGCAGTGCTCATCTCCGTTTCAAAGCCGAAGAGCCAGCGCTGTTCAAAGATGTTTCCATGGTCATGTGGCCAGCATGACTAAACACCAAGGCGCACAGAAAGCTGTTACCTTCCCACTGAAGTGGTACCTATTTATCTACTTGCAATTTCTTGCTTTCGAACTGCTAGGTTGGCAGGAGCTGGAACTAGAGACAAGAGCTCACTCCGTCATGCGGCACCCTCGGGTCTCGAACTGCTGAACTACCAACCTTCCACAGCCTGCAGTTCAGCATCTTAAATGTGGTCCATAAGCAACCTTCAAAAATGTGGACGGTATTTCAAACTCACAGATTCAAGGAGAAAGACAAACATTTGTATGATGAATGGGATCTGCAAGGCATTTTCTCCTATGCATTGTTTTGTGACTTGGGGAATGTTTTGCTTCCCCTCTAGCAAATGCCTTTGGGTAACTTTCTTACATTGCCTGGATCAATTTAATTTATAGGATGAATAAAGAAATCACCTTGTTTAAGAGCTGCCTTGATCTCAGTTCATAATAGATGCTGAAACAAATCAGGAGTCCTGATCAAGCACTGAAAATGTGCACATATCAGCTAGCGGCTCAGTGGCAAAGCATTGCTTTGCATAAAGAAGATCCCAGATTCACTTTCTGGCATCTCTAGTAGAAAGTGATGTAGAGCACCTGAGAACTTGAAGAGCCTCTGGCTCACTCAAAGTAGACAATACTGACCTTGTGTTGTGTAGTGGGTTCGACGCATTGAAGAATCAGGAAACAGTGTGATTGTCAGCACATGGTTTACTGGTACACAACAGAACAAAGAATACTGGCCAGATGGCCAACTATATACACTCTCCGTGGACCACCTGACAAGCCTGATATTTGTTTTATGGACTGCTTATTGCTACACACAATGGACTGTGCATATACACATAGGCTCAGAGAACTGTACACTTTAGGTCACCTTTTGTGATGACACATATAGGTGATGAACAGAGGTCATTTCGGGGGGATCACGGGGGATCGCAGTTCCCCCGGGTGAGGTATGGGGGGTGGGGCACATGACGAAGCCCCGCCCCCCGCTTCCGGCCGCCCCGCTTCCGGCCCTTATTCAGCCAGGAGGAGGCAGGAGAAGAGGTAGGGTAAGTTGCTTCCTCCCTGCCTCTCCCCACCCCTGCCTGCCTGGGGCCAGGGAGGGCCTTCGTGGGGCTTCCTTGCACTCCCGCCGACCTTGCAAGTCCACCGCTGGGCCCCTCACGGGGCTCGGCAGTGGAGCTGCAAGGCCGGCGGCGGCCGGGACCGTTGGGGGTGGGGTGTGTGGCCTTATGACACACTTCCGGTTATGTCAGGGGGTGTGGCCTTATGACACACTTCCGGTGATGTCAGGGGGTGTGGCATATGCTAATGAGTTATGCTAATGAGTTCCCCTAGCTCTTTTTCTACGAAACGACCCCTGCTAATAATGGGCTTTGAGCATTCATCACCTTCCAAATGGATTCCTTCACCCTAGACTTTCTTTTGTGGGTTGAAGAAACCTGGAACCTACATGGCTGTTCTGGCTACTGAAGCCAAAACTGGCAACACGCAGAGGAATATAAAAACTTCTTAGCTTCTTACATGGTCCCCAGGCCTGATCCCCAGGCTAAGACGAGTAAGGTTTTAGGTTACAATATTGGCCATCCCTCCTAGGTAACCTCCCCTCCCTACCTGCAACCAATAGGATTGTTTTTGGGACGGACTAACAGGTAGGTGGGTCAAGAGGTTGGCACAGTTACCGCCCATCTCTTGAACCCACTATAAAAGGAGAGAACCAGTCACCTGACCCCTCCTACCTGGCTAGATAGCATCTCCCCCGCAACAACCCCTGTCTGCTTTTACTCCTCTTGAGTCCCACTAGCTATCCCCAACCCTTGTCTCTACTGCACATGCGTTCCGTCTGGTTCTGGTCGTGTGTGGATTCCCTTTGTTTCTATTTCTTCCCCTCCATTCTTCATTGGAACAACCAAGCTGCAAGACATATAAGTATCACCCTTCATCACTCCTACCTGCTAATGCAACTGTGCTTATTTCCTACTGTAATTCTTAGGAACTTGATTGAATGTGTGAGTGCATCAGTATTGTTTGTATGAGACATATTTTTAAGTAAAAGACATATATTTTAACTACAACAGCCTCGAATCCTTTACTGGTAACCCTTGGTGGGATCAGGACCTTGGTATAAATTGGCAAGAACCCATTTATAAATTGCTAATTGTTGTAAATAAAGCAATTCGGCTAACACAACCACAGGTCCCATTGGTGGGTTTAAACTTCCCGCCAAGGTTCCCGTTGGTGACCGCTTGAGGTTTCAGGATCCTAGTCCTTATTGTCTCTGAGAGCCAATACAAGTCGCTGGTACAAGTCGCTGATGGCAGTCAGCGGTCAGCAGACCTAACACCTTACTAGACCTAGTCAGAATAAAGCAGCTACATGTGAGGTGTCTCTTCAGGCCATTAA
>NW_015168752.1:15061-35704 GCF_001447785.1 Gekko japonicus | reverse complement strand
ATGGGGCTATGCTGTTTTCTGTTTTGTAGGACTGGTTTGACTATAACGCAGGCAGGCAGGCAGACTTGATGGCCTCTTGGTCTCCTCATTATTTTACCATTCTCAAAGCTGGCTATTCTGGCTCATATTCAGCCCTGTCCCATAGTACAAGTTAAAGTATCTGCACAGGCCATGTTTGTGAGCTGAGCCCAGCATCTTCATTTTCAAACCACTTTTTGAGCTTCACTGTGACTCTAAGAACAAATCACAGTTCTTAAATCCTTCTCTTCATTTTCAGGAAGAGAGGGGAAATCTTATACCTAGCACTTCAGTTCTTTAGTTGATGAGATGGGAAATATCCTCCTTGGCTTTTATGGATTGTATTTTCTTCAAGAGAAAAGAAATCCTCTTGACTTCTCCTTCTTTTCATTGTGAAGGCACATACTTGCAATGCGGCTAAGACCCATGATAACTTCATATGTAAATGTTTTCCTAGACAATATTCTCAAAATGTATTTTAGTTTAGATATTACTAAGTTTTTAAAGGATCCTTTCAGATCGTTTCAATTTAAAACTCTCACCCCACTGCAGAATTCACACATTTGGAGTGTAAATTTGGTTACCATCTGTACTGACAATCTCACCTGGATAAGTCTGAGGTAGATATCAATATAACTGTGACTAGCATTTAGTTACACATGAATCTATTAAAAATGGTTGCAACCAGTGAAACAATAACATTGGGTTTGTTATTTCACAGTTCTTTCCCCTATCCAAACCAGCAAAGAACCGTAACCTCCTTCCTTGGAAACAGAGCAAATGGATATGACAGGAATGTCAGGAAAAACTAGATACACGTTAAGTTGGGGCACATTCATTCAGGGGTGGCAAAAACGAATGTTTTAAAAATAAAATAAAATAAAATAAAATAAAGTTTTTTTAAATAAGGCTGCTACCAAATTCTGCAAACAAAAAAAAAGCAGATTTTGTTGCATATTTGCTGTTCTGTAAAAATGGAATAGAGTGTCAAAACAACTGGCAGGCTTAGAACTGATCTTTGGGTTCAGGAAAATCATGTGATACAACATTCCTAGGAATGAATATTTACTACACTTGTTGACTATGTTTTTATCCCACCCTTCTTCCGAACAGCCCAGATCACCATTCATCATTCTCCCTTTCTCCACTGTATCCTCATAATAACCCTGAAAAGTAGGTTAGGCTGGGACAGTAGTGATTGGCTAAAGGTCACCCAGGAAGCTTCCATGGCAGACTAGGAGGTTCATAAGAACGTAAGAGAAGCCAATGTTGGATCAGGCCAATGGCCCATCTAGTCCAACACTCTGTCACACAGTGGCCAAAAAGACAAGGTGCCATCAGGAGGTCTACCAGTGGGGCCAGGACACTAGAAGCTCCCACTGTTGCCTCCCCCCAAGCACCAAGAATACAGAGCATCACTTGTCCCAGCCTGAGAGTTCCTATCTATACCATATGGCTAATAGCCACTGATGGGCCTCTGCTCCATATGCTTATCTAATTCCCTCTTAAAGCTGTCCATGCTTGTAGCTGCCACCACCTCCTGTGGCAGTGAATTCCATGTGTTAATCACTCTTTGGGTGAAGTACTTCCTTTTATCTGTACTAAACCGACTGCTCAGCAATTTCATTGAGTGTCCATGAGTTCTTGTATTGTGCGAAAGGGAGAAAAGTACTTATTTCTCAACCTGCTCTATCCCATGCATAATCTTGTAAACCTCGATCATGCCACCCCTCAGCCATCATTTCTCCAAGCTAAAGAACCCCAAGCATTTTAACCTTTCTTCATAGGGAAAGTGTTCCAACCCTTTTATCATTTGAGTTGCCCTTTTCTGCACTTTTTCCAATGCTATAATATCCTTTGTGAGGTGTGGTGACCAGAACTGTACACAGTACTCCAAATGAGGTTGCACAATTTATTTATACAGGGGCATTATCACCCCAGAGTCGGATTCGACTGGCTTTTGAGCAAGGGAACCTTTACCTTTATTATGATACTGGCTGATTTCTTTTCAATTCGCTTCCTAATAATCCCCAGCATAGCGGTGGCCTTTTTTATTGCAGTTGCACACTGTCTTGACATTTTCATTGAGTTATCTACTATGACTCCAAGATCTCTCTCTTGGTCAGTCTCTGCCATTTCGGACCCCATCAATGTGTATTTATAGTTAGGATTTTTGGCCCCAATGTGCATCACTTTGCACTTGGCCACATTGAACCCCATTTGCCATGTTGACGCCCACTCGCCCATCCTCGACAGACCCCTTTGGAGTGCTTCACACTCCTCCCTGATTCTCATCACCCTGAACAACTTTGTGTCATTTGCAAATTTAGCCACTTCACTGCTTACCCCCAACTCGAAATCATTAATAAACAAGTTAAAAAGCATTGGGTCGAGTACTGATCCCTGTGGTACCCCACTGCTTACCATCCTCCACTGAGAAAACTTCCCATTTATACTACTCTGTTTCCTATTAATTAGCCAGTTTTTGATCCACAAGAGGACTTGTCCTTTTATCCCATGACCATTGAGCTTACTTAGGAGCCTTTGATTATGAACTTTATCAAGAGCTTTCTGGAAGTCAAGGTAAACAACATCTATTGGGTCCCCCTTGTCTACATGTTTGTTCACCTCCTCAAAGAACACTAACAGGTTAGTGAGACAAGATCTTCCCTTAAGGAACCCAAGCTGAGTCTGCCTCAATAGTTTTGTTTCATCAATGTGCCTACTAATTCTTTCCTTAATAACAGTTTCCACCAACTTACCTGGTATCGACGTCAGACTGACTGGCCTGTAATTTCCCGGATCGCCTCTGGAACCTTTTTTAAAGATGGGAGTGACATTAGCTACCTTCCAGTCCTCAGGAATGGAGGCAGATTTTAAGGAAAGATTACATATTTTTGTCAGAAGATCCACAAGTTCACATTTGAGTTCTTTCAGAACTCTCGGATGTATGCCATCCATGCCTGGTGATTTATCAGTTTTTAAGTTGTCTATCAGTCATACGACCTCCTCTCTCATCACCACAATCTGACTCGGGTCTTTCAACACCCCTACCAAAATCTGCGGTTCTGGAGTGGGAAAGCACTTCTCATCTTCCACAGTGAAGACAGAGGCAAAAAATGCATTCAGCTTCTCAACCATTTCCCTATCATCCTTCAGTACTCCTTTTACCCCTTGGTCATCCAAGGGCCCCACTGCCTCCCTGGCTGGTTTCCTGCTTCTAATATATTTGAAGAAAGTTTTATTGTTGGCCTTTATGTTTTTTGCTATATGCTCCTCATATTCCTTTTCACAGACTTGCATTTTAGTTGCTACAGCCTGTGTTCCCTTTTATCAACCTCACTGAGGCTAGCTTTCCACTGCTTAAAGGAATCCTTCTTACCTTTTACAGCTTCCATTACTTTGTTTGTTAAGCATGCAGGCTTTTTTCTATACCTATTTGTGCCTTTCCTAACCCACGGTGTGTGTGTGTGTGTGTGTGTGTGTGTGTGTGTATATATATATATATATATATACACATATATATATATTGAGCTTCTAGGATTGTAGTTTTAAATAGTCCCCAAGCTTCCCCAGTCGTTTTGACCCTTTCTATTTTTCTTCCTCACATGTCTCCTCATATCAGAGAAGTTACCCTTTTTAAGTTAAAAGTGGTTGTGTCAGTCTTTTTGTGCAACTCCCTATTTATACAAATGTTAAACCCAATAACATTATGGTAACTGTTCCTATGCAGTGCAATCACTTTTACATCTCTCACCAGGTCTTGGCCATTACTTAGGACCAAATCCAGGATTGCCTCTCCCCTGATAGGTTCTGTGACCATCTGCTCCATAGCACACTCATTAAGAGTGTCTAGAAATGCAATCTCTTTTTCCCAACTTGAACACATATTGACCCAATCAATGTGTGAGTAGTTAAAATCACCTATAACCACAGTTATTTCATCTAGTTGCTACCTTTAATTCATTCATCATTTTATAATCCTCCTCTATCTTTTGATCTGGTGGGCGATAATAAACTCCCAGTGTTAAGCTTCCTTTTGGACCCACTATTTCAACCCATAGCATTTCCACAAGCAAATCCAATTCACTTGCCCTCTCAATCTTACTGGACTGTATACCCTCTTTATTTTTTTTTTAATTTTTATAAGCCCTCGGAGGGGATTTTTTATACTACAAATACTACCAAGAAAAAATAGGGATAGGGGAACTACAATTAGGGAGAAAGGACAGGCAACCCACACTAAACTAAAAACCCAAGGTTAGGAGATCATTCCCTGTTAAACTACCGTTAGTAAAAAAAACAAAAAAAAACCCTGTTAATAAACAATATACTTTGTGAGGACCTGTATTTCTAGGCTTATATGTTAGTTTGTTACTTGTTATGAGAAGATTTCCCGAGCATCTCCTCCAACTCACTTCATAAAGGCAATTTCCAGAGTCCTTCCGCCTTTACATCTATACTAAAACTCTCTAAAATCTTAATAGCTTCTTAGACGTTCACTCCAAATTCTGCAGCCCAGTCTTCCTCCGTCCAAATGGATAAAACCGCCAGTCTTAAGCCTCTTCCTCTCTGGTCTCGCCCTCAGGGCCCAGTGACATCTCAAAGGTTTCTTGATTGTGAAGGGAAACTCCAGCTCTTTTTTCTCAGCAGAATTTAAGATGACACTTTCTAAGAACACTTGCAGGGAAGGCATTAAATACTTGTAAATCTTTCCTGTTTCACTTATGCTTTTTCTCCTTTTCTCATTGAGATCACTGTTTAATTTAGTGTCTATCTCATTCGCTTTGAAAGCCCTCAGTTCCATTTTTTCTGCTATCATCGCCAACTGGAGCTGCCGGGACACAAATTGTTGATTTATCTTGGCAAGCTGCTGGTTAATACCAGCAAGTTGCTCCAGAATAGGCTTAGTGGCTTCTGCTACAAGTGCAATGACGTCTACTTCCCTTCTTCTCAGAGTTTTCGCCATCTTTTTTGGAGTGCCTGCCATTTCAACGATTTGTTTTCAATAAAATCTCTTTCTTCCCGGCTCTGAAAGTGGCATACGCTGCTTAAATGCTTATGGATATGTCCCACAACAGGCTTGCACGCTTGTAAATAAAGTCTTTCAGAAGTATCTGTTTACGGCTGTCTCTCTCTCCCCCCTCTCCTCCTCCATTTATGTAAATGCGTCAGAGTGGCACCCCTCTCCAATCACTTAAAGGGTTTTGGGGGGGGGATTTCGCTTCAAGTATCCTACAATCGTTTCTCTCTCTCCCCCTCCGTTTATGTAAATGCATCTGAGAGGCGTCCCTCTCTCAGCACGTTCCAATCGCTCACAAAGTTTTTTCTTGGGGGGGATTTTCTCTTCTGAAGACAAATCGCTCATTTTAACTCACAGTTCGCTCCTTAACTCACAGTTCATTGTTGGTCTTTATCTTGACCATGCTCTTAATCGCTCATCTGCTAAATCTCCTGCAATTGACCAGATCGACACAGCTTGTGGCCTTGCTAAGAGGACGCAGTCAGTGAGAGGGACCATCAGGGTGGAGGGGAGCCTCCATCTCCCTGCAGTTAGCAGGAAAAGAGGCTCACCCTCAAAAGCCCTATGGCTTGGGAGTTCCCCCTGAACTCCCGTGGGGGTGCTGATCCAGCGGCACCTCCCCCCCGCTGCTGTGCGGTGCGCCTCCCCCGAGAGCTGGGAAAGGCATCCGCCATCATTGTGCCATAGACCCCACCTCCAACTGTATACACTCATTGACATACAGAGCCACCCCACCTCCAACCCTTCCCCCCCTATCCTTCCGATATAATTTATAACCAGGAATCACCATATCCCACTGATTTTCTTCATCCCACCAAGTTTCTGAAATACCCACAATGTCTATTTCTCCCCCCAACACCAAGCATTCCAATTCCCCAATTTTACCTCAGACACTTCCAGCATTTGTGTATAAACACCTATGGTTTCCCATGCATGTTAAGCCCACAACCTTCCTCTTGCTGCCTTGAGACCTTGCCAGGCAGTCCATATCATTATCCACATTCGCAGTGGACAATTCTAATCCTTTTCCTTGTAGAGAAGTAACAGCTACCCCTTCATCTCTTTGAGATGAGCATCCCGAACCAGAGACTTTTAATCTCCTGTTATTCAGTTTAAAAACTGCTCTGCCAACTTTTTGATTTTAAGCGCCAGCAGCCTGGTTTTTTCTCAGGACAAGTGGAGACAGTCTCTTTTATACAGCTCCCTCTTGTTCCAAAAAGCATTCCAGTGCCTAACAAACTTGAACCCTTCCCCCCTACACCATCGTCTCATCCACACATTGAGACTCCTGATCTTTGCCTGTCTCTCCGGCCCTGCGCGTGGAACAGGTAGCACTTCCGAGAAGGCTACCTTGGAGATCCTGGCCTTGAGTTTCCTGCCTAGAAGCCTACATTTTTCCTCCAGGACCTCACAACTGCATTTTCCCCACATTGTTGGTGCCAACATGTACCACGACCACTGGCTCCTCCCCAGCACTGTCTACCAGCCTATCTAGAACATGCATAATGTCCGCTACCTTCGCACCAGGCAGGCAAGTCAACATACGCGGTCAGTATGCAGGATCGCCACCCAGCTGTCTACCTGCCTAAGGATCAAATCACTAACTACCAAGAACCCCCCTCCCTCCCTGCCAAGGAATGGTTCCTTGGTGTGAAAGGATACCCGTTCACCAGCTGAAGAAGAGGTCCCTTCTGAGGGCACATTCCCCTTATCCACAGCACAGTGCCCTGTTTCCCTTCAACTTTCATGCTCCCTGAGAGTGGCAGGGCTGCCATATTCAAAGTGGGACATATCTAACAGATCCCTGAGAGTCTTCTCCATGCGCCTAACTGACTGTCTCTGCTTCTCCAGGTCTGCCACCTTGGGCTCAATGGAGCAAACTCGTTCCCTGAGAACCAGGAGCTCCTTGCACCGAGTACACACCCAAGACTTCTGTCCAGTGGGCAGTTAGTCATACATGTGACACTCCGTGCAAAACACTGGATAGCCCCCAATCCCCTGCTGGCATACTGGTTTCATAATAGCTTTTAAAATAATAATTATATATAATCCCCCTTTTAAAACCCTTTGTATTTATGTGGTTCTCCTTGTAGAAGTCTACTTACCTTACTGGGAGCCCAAGGAGACTAGGGCCCTGGCTTTTTGGCTCCTCCTGGGCTTCTTAATCTAAGAGCCCCTAGGCTAAGAGCCACAGGCCAAGAGCCCTTTGGCTCTCACCTTTTGGCTCATGCCAGAGGTTTGTGCCTCTGGCAAGGTGCTGCCTTAAATAGAAGCTTCAAGAACCACAAGGGTAAGAGAGAAGTCTAATAAATGGCCAATATTAAAAACCTAGTTGAAACCTATACAAAAATACATGTATGTATTAGAAAGCCAGTTAAAAACTAAGGGCCCAATGAAAACCTCATTAAAAAGTTCAAGTGGCCTGAACACAAGGGCCAATACACATGATCTGGTGCGTTTCCGCCCTATTGGGGGCCTTCTTCAGAGGTCAAACAGTTTGAAGTACATGTTACAATATTACATATTACAATAAGATAACTAATAAGTTAATACTGGACCAAGAAAAGGAGGGCTATAGGGGGGGGGGAAAGAAAATTGAATATGAATAATCAAATATTTTTAATTTACAGTGTAGTAAAAATGGCTATATTAATTAAGCAGCAAGATCAATAGACACAAGACAAAAATGTTTCTGAGGCCTCTAAAGATGAGTGTCATGTGTCTGTGGCCAAATGCACAGCTGCTGAATTAGAACATATAAAAAATAAAATATTTTAAAAGCCAATGCAGTAAACAAAAGCCAATATAATAGCTGGAATTAAAAAATCAATAATATAAAAATTACCTTCCAATTCTGGTCCAAAAAGCACCTGTGTAGTTATCTTAATCAGAGCTAGAGTGTCCTCAAGCAAATAGCAGTGCTATTGAGTAGGGGTGTGTGGTTAACCTTTACAGTTTGGTGCTGGATGATGCAATCCAAGTAAAATGCTTAGTCATAGCTGATGCAATCCCAAGGGAATGCTTAGTCATGGTTACACACGGGCCCTCCAGCAGTGTGGCAGCAGACACAGACATTGAATACATATGCACATCAAATCAATGTAACACAGGAACATCAAAACAAATACCAACTGTCATAAATTCAGACTGCACACCAGTCCACCAGTTCATTCAAGCCCAAAAGAATTAAAGATTTAAGAGCATGAATCCAAAATAGTTCTCTGGCCTTCAGACATTCAATAAACTGAAAGTTACCAGCCCTGACTTGTTCCAATGCCAAGAAGTGAAGGTCTCTGTTGCTGTGACTGGCTGCTGTAAAATTATTCACCAATGGAGCATTCTTCCTTTTCAGACAGATGCAGCTTCTGTGCTCCCCTATCCTCATCTTAATTGGTCTAGATGTATACCCCACATTGGTAAGATCATATTTACATACAATTGCATATATGAGGTTCCTTGAATTGCAGTTAAAAATGCTTTAATGTAGTACTTTCTTTGCTTAAGAGAGTCATAGCAAAAATCTGTGTGAAGCATCAGGCCACAAACTGAACACCCACACACACATGGAAAATTGCCAGCTGGTATACTCCTACCATCCACTCCATTCTGTATTGCAGGGGATGATTTTAAACTGCTTCTATCATGCCTCTCTCTCAGGTTTTTAGATCTGCAATAGTCAGGGGGGGCTGCCTCACATCTGAAAATGTTGGCAAGTAGGTGTCAATGTTTTCTGAAGATGCTGCTAACTTGTGATGATCTCCCATCATAGGCCAAAGGAATAATCATTCTGTCAGAATGACTTTGTCTAGTTTTTGGCACCAAATGGGATGGTTCGTTTATATTTTTGGCCTTATAAAAAGTCCCTATCTATAAACTGATTCATCAATAACTTAGCATTGTTTACAAAGTCAGAGTACAGGCTACAGTTCCTCATCATCCTCAGTATCTGAGAAAAAGTCAGGTCCTTTTTTGGATGCAGTGGATGAAAACTATAACTAGCCAAAAAAAGAATTAGTATCTGTAGATATCCTGTAAGTACTCAGTTTTATTCCCCACCATTTTAATGCTGACATCCAAGAAATTGATCTCAGTATTATCAAAATTCATTTCAAATTTGATGCTTTCATGCAAGCCATTAATGAACTGCTTAAATGCCAATAACAGTTGTACTGGACCTCTCCAAATCAAAAAGATATCATCCAAAAAGCATTTATAAACAATGATGTTATCAATGTACATATTAACATTGTGGATGAACTGATTTTCAGATCTTCTCATAAATAGATTAGCTAGTTCTGGTGCAAACTTGCATCCCATTGCAGTACCAGAGATCTGCCAAAAAAATCCCAACAACTTGAAATTGGAAGTAATTTCTTTTAAACACAATTCTGCTATATGGCATAAAAAGGCAGTGGGAGGGGTTTGAGCATTCTCTCTCATGTCTAATGTAGTTTGAAGTACCTCTAAGCCCTCATTATGAGGAATGTTGGTGTATAATGATACTACAGCAGGTGTGACAAACAGCATGTCCTCAAATTCCATCCTGATCACCTCTACACACCCCCAAAACTCCATAGTATCTTTTAGGTAAGTGTTAATTTGTGAAATAAAAGGTTTTTTTAAATCATCCAAATAGCTAGCCAGTGGTTCTAAAATGGAGCCACACTCTGAGACTATGGGCCTCCCAGGGACTCGCAATATTCCTTTATGTATCTTGGGTAAGAGGTAGAATGGAGGAGTCCTGTTTTCTGACTGTAACAGGAAGCCATAAATGGGTCTGGATATATAACCTTCCAATAAAGCTTCATCCAGTACAGTGGCAATCTCTTTTTCAAACCTGAGGCTAATCTGACACTTTAACTGCTATGCCATGGGGATTCTCAGACCACTTCAGGGTAAGCATGGGGACTGAATTATTAAATATTCCTTCATGTCAAAAAAAACCCCACCACTGGAAAGCTAATCTGTCAGGGAAATTGTTTTCAACCTAGTCATCTATTTTAAAGAAAAATCTATAGTTGTCCCTACACCCAGAAGAAGACACTAGCCACCAATATTTGGATTGAACTAGGGTTTTATTTGTGGCTGATCTACATCATGACATTTTCTCAGGTATTTAAAATACAGTTTGTTACTAACAGGTAGCCTCCTGGGTACTAGACCTGTAGATAAAACCACTTGGCTCTATACTTGACCAGTATCACTGTTGGCTTTTTTTGTCCTAGCTGGCACATGGGGCAATGCTGAGAGCTCCTAAGCCACATCTCCTTCCTCTTATATGCTGATCAGTTCCAAGGGGGCATCTTGGAAGCTAGTTGTCTTGGAAATTATCCTCCATCATTTTTTATTATTATTATTTATTTATTTTTGGGATTTTTATCCCACTGTTCCCTGCAAGCAGGCTCAGGGTGGGTCTCAACAAGGGGTAAATGATAAACAATTCAACATAATTCAGTATAATCCAACATAATTCCAGTAAAATCTGACCAATTAATTTAAGAAAAATGGCAATCCCAAAAGATCCTAAATGCTAGATTTATATTGCCTGCAGGTTCAAGGCTGGCATATTGACAGATGGAAATAGGTCACTGCCTATGGCACAGTGATAGCATGAATGATGTTATGTGCAGTCATAGGCGGGCTGGAGCAGGGGAGGCCAATAGAAATTAGACACCCACTGCCTAGTGTTCCCGCTAAGCTGAGTTAGTGTGAGCTAGCTCACTTTTTTAGCCTCCAACTCACACATTTTTGTATTAACTCAGGAAAGATGGCTCCAGAGCATACTAATTTATGCAGTTGCAAAATTACTCGCTCACAACTTTAATGCCAGTAGTTCACAAAATAGAATTTTTGCTCATAGGACTCCACAATTTAGAGGGAGCATTGCCACTGCCTCAACCAAAGTCCTGGTGGAACAGCCAGGGCCAGCCCCAGGCTTTTTTGCACACTAGGCGAGGCTACCTTCTGGTGCCCCCCCTTCGTGCACCCACCAATTTTCAAACATAAATGCATTTTAGGAAGAATGAAAAACACAAAATTTGAAATTGCGAGAACAAGTAATACAATCTCTGATTTTTCTCTCTCAAACAGAAAAATCACAAAGCATTTTGAAAAATCCTGTTCTCACTGTACAACTTGTTAAGCCCATCAACTCCAGCTAATAACTCAATTAACAGGCAGTTACTTGCAAATGGAACTCAACAGTGATGGGGATCCCTAGCTCAAATACCAACAACAGGGTTTGGTTGAATAAAAATGCATCTTTCCTCTAATGCTTTTCAATTTGATTTAAATTCCCGATGAAGAAATTCAACTAAGAAATAATGAAAACGGTGATGGGAGTTTTTCTAACCACCCACACATTGCTGTCTTTAAAGAACTGGGTCTGGGTTCCCCCATCTCCTGTTCCTCGCAGTCACGCAGCAACTGTAAGGAATGAACGGCGGGGCGGGGGGGACACTCCTGCCTCCACACCCAAGCTGTCTTCCTGCATGAAAGCCAAGCAGTGTGTGTGGGGGGGTATTAATTCCCAAGTTTTGCTGCTCCAGTTGTATTCTGTGGCTGCAGCAAACACGTTAGGGAATCTAGACCCAGCTCTTTAAAACAGTAAAATTTCATTGGTCCTAAATCCTGGCCATGGCAGGGATGGAAATACATCCCTTGTATAGGTTCTCAACTCCAAACATAGTCCAAGTATCCTTCCATTCCGAACTTTATGATCACACCACACATACTGTTAAAAACACTTTTACAGTGCAGTCCTACACATTGAATTCAATGGTACTTACTCTTGAGTAAACCTGCATAAGATTTCATCCCAAGGTCTACCAACACCTCCACCAGGGAGGGGGAGCCCAGGACAGAAATTCCTGCTTTAATTTCGAGGGGGGGGCGTTCATTTCCACCCACCAGCTTGCAGCATATGGAAGTGGAGGAAGAATTAATGGGGAGGGGGCAATGGGACATGAATTTGAACTCAAAAGCCTGCCCCAAGAGCACGCACGAGAGCTCCAGTGACCTCTCCTGTGCTATGTCACATGGCAGGCTGTCTCAGAAGGACCCAACATTCAGGAAACTTCCAAAAAAACCATGGAGGGGAGGCAAAATTAAGAGCGATTGAGAAAAGGAGCTTGCAGAAGTCACAGCTATCCCAGAGCTCAAAAAGGCACATGTGGATAAAGAATACAGGACCCCAAAGAGGCACAAGAGGATTAAAGGCAAAGCAGGCGAGATGGGACCCCAAAGAGGTGCTAAAAGATGGGACCATGGAGACCATTAAACGACCCCGCAGTGACCTCCTCCACCAAGGGCACCCACTCAGCACTGAGGTGAGGGGAGTATTTCCAGATGGGAGAGCCCCTTTGCAGCCCCACAGGCTTAGCCCTGCCAAAGCGCCCCCACCCCTGCCAAGCAACTGGAGCTGGAGCAGTTTGGAGTGGGGGGCACTGGCGCCGTGTATTGGGTAGGGGAGTCCTGCAGTGGCTGATTGAATGGCCAGGAAGGAGAGCATGGTGGGGGGCACATGTCCCTCCCCACTGCCCCCTTACCTGGCAAGGCTCCACAGGAGCGCATGGGATGCCAAGTGCACCCTGAGCAGCAGCAGGAGGAGAAGGCGTCAGTGGCAAAAGAGGCTGTTGGGGTGCAGGCTGCTCAGCCGCAGCTTCCACCTCCTGGTCCAGTGGGCACGGTGCCAGCATCCGCTCCCTTGAGTGCGGCTCTCAGCCGGCCACTCCACAGCACAGCCGTGTGCTCTTGGTCAGGCGTAGGTGGGGAGTTGCTGGTGCTGGCTGCCCAGTACAGGGGCTGCTGTTCCTTTCCCCCTCCAGGTCCCCATTGCGCCCCATGAGGTGGTGCCCTGCCCTAGGCAAACGCCTAAATTTTTTAATGGGTGGGCTGGCCCTGTAAACAGCTCTGTTTTACAGGCCCTACAGAACTGTAGTAAGTCCCCAGAGCCCTGATTTCAAGAAGCATGTTCTACCAGCCCTGGTCAAGGCTAAGCAGATGTCTCTGGGGCCATGGATTGCCAGGAGATGATGCTAAGATTAGTGTAAAGCTCTCCAGGGGACATATTGGGAGAGGCGGTCCTTCAGATATATGGTTCCTGACCGCATAGGGCTTTAAAGGTTAGTACCATCACCTTGAACCTGATTCGGTGCTCAATCAGAAGCCAGTGCAATTGGCAGAGCACCAGCTGAATGTGTACCTGCACATTAGATAACTGAGGGTGTTTGCCACTTATCCCTATCTATGCTGTAGCAACCTATACCGTTCCCACCAAATGCTTCTTATGGCCTAACCAGTGACAAAAGCAGGCCTAACAAGAACCTCCTTTATTTCCAAGAACTATGTGTAGCAGGGAAAGCAGGGCTCTCTTCCATCCAGTTTGAAGAAAATACAGTCACATACCCTCTTGGCCCCATAAGTGACCAACTAAGCTTACATTATTGGGCAGCTCGCACCAACAGCACTGCATGGAAGAGGCAGAGTTTGTTTGGATAGCTGCTCCATAACCTGCCTCTTACTTGCTATGCTCCATATCCTAGATCCACCAACCCACTCAGTGCCTTGTTCAAATTTCGACATCAGCATCTCCCAGCTTCAGAAACCGGTGGTGTCCTTTAATGAAATGGCTGTGATTTTCTATTAGGTAGGTGATACCCACGCATATGCACACACACATATGCGCGCGCACACACACACACACAATCACCACTTTCTGGGCTTTATTTAATTAACTTAATACAAGAGACAAGTATAAAGTAAACTTGTTTGAAGACTGAGCTCCCAGCACACAATTTATGGTCCAAATTATTCCATTTAAGTCTTAAGTAGTGACCCAATAATTAAGTAAGGATTTGTCAGGTTAGAAGAATAAAGTGACATTTTGCATTTATTCATTACCACCTGTTAAAGGAATAGATGTGCCTTTCTGGTATCTTTAGAGAAGCAGATTGCTTAACTCTGGGATAATCTGCAGCCTATCAATTTTTGTACGTATTATTCATGAATGTCTTAATCAGGCTCAATTGGTAATATGAAATATTTAATTGGCCAATGTTTTATTAATCTCCCATCATGAAATATTAATAGTGACCTTTTGCTGGTATAATAGCTAAGGTCTTACTGCATCTAACAGCTTTCTTTCCCATCCCTTCCCCCTTTGACAGATTTTGATGTCACTGCCTTAGCTGTGGTAATGGAATATCAGACCCATAAAGGTGACAAAGAATGAAAATTATAGTCCATGCTTCCACTTACCCATTTCAGAGGAACAAAGTACAGCTGACAACCTGAAAAACACATCAAGGAGGAATATTATTTGCATCGCGGGCTTCCCCTCCGGAGAAGAGAAGTCCAAGATGATTAACTTTCAACAACAAGTCCCCAGCATTCACTCCAACTTAATGACCTGCCAATGCAAGATTCAGGAGGCACACAGGACTGAACTGTGAAACAGCTAAAAGCGCAATTAACTAAAGCAATGGTAACAATATGTGGAGGGGTCTGGGTAAGTTACAATAAAATGAGCCAGGCTTGCCAGAAGAAAGGCCCAAAGCTAGAGCTCTACTGTTGGAAAGTTGATCAAAGATGCAAAACAAGGTTTATAAAATGAAGACACTGCAGAGCCAGACAGTGAGTGTCAGAGCTGGACGCCACCCAACTGGAAGTCCTAGAGCTATACAAAGTTGGTCAATTGAAGTCCAAAAATTCTGATCTTTTTCATCTCTCCCATTTCTTTGAATATTATACAAAGCTAAACAAATTGTCATTCTTTCACACCCACAACAAAGCAATTCTTTTCCTGTTTTAATGTTTGAGAGGCAATTCTTTTCCACATTTTAAATGCAAGGAATATCACATCAGTACTAGACATTTGCACTTTCCACCCATTGTTGCTTCATTTTAGACTTAATTTTTAAAAAATAATTGATGTTGATTTCTTTTTTGAAGTAATTATTCATTTTCATTGCTTTCAACAGGGAACACATTTCCCTCTGTCCAGCTGCGATAAAATTAACAAACGTACTGCTCATCCAGGAGATCATTTCTGCAACATTTCAATATATAATAGGGACATCCTCCTAACTCTACCCATTCATGTCTAAACACAGTGGTGAGATCTATTTAACAAAAAACAGGATGTTACACATTTACCCATGAATCAGGGTTCCCAGGCTTTTTTCCCTATTGGGGTTACAGCATCTTCTGTTTTGTTTTGTATCAGAGAGACAGTGAAGCTTAATGTGTCTAACAGAAACTGGGGCCTTCTGTGGGGGATGTTATCAATGTCTAAAAAGAAGTGCCCTTTTTATATTTTTGTGTCCCTGTCCGAACTTCTCTCTACAACTGCATCTGGGTTATCTCATTTTCTCAGCTGTTCCATCTCACTGGTCTCTAGGAATATGACATACCACACAGCAAATAAGTTTGGCAATTAGACTTCCTGTGCCTGAAACCCAACATAGATTATCATACTAGGATTTAGTTGTTTGCTTATTAAATTTATAGCCTTCCCTCCCCACATAGCAGGCTCAGGGCGGGTTCCAAACTGTAATGTACTCCGCCATTACCACGTGCGTGACCGTTGGGCCATGCGGTCAAGCAAAGCCCTGAAGCTTCGCTCAGGGAGAACAATAGCCAAGCGGATCCTAGCCCGCACCTATCAGAGGGCCAGGTCCGCAGCCGAGAGCCTATGAGACTCTCGGCTACTGTAAATAGCCTATAGGAAGTAGAGGGTGTGTTTTGGTGGTGGGTTTTTCTGGGTATATATACCGGCCTGCGAGCCGGCAGTTTTTTGTCTTGTTCCTGCGGAATAAAAGTACTTTGCTGAAATCACTCCACGTTTCGTAGTACTTTTCAAAAACCTAAAGTAAACTAGTACTAGATATCCAGTATGCCTTGACAGATTATGTTGATACCAGTAATGTAGATTTGCAGTCCTGGAGGTGGGGGGAGACCATATCAGGTGGATCCTGGGAGACTCCTTGAAACAATCAAGGAGAGAACTATGTTCTAAGCTGCTTTGGGTCCCCATTGGTGAGAAATGTAGTGTGGGGAGAGGGATACAATGGTGCTCCCTTACAGGTCTTTACAGGTTCCCCAGTTTGCAACTGGGCCTTGCCTGGCTGGCACCACACAACTGGGCCCAGCTTGGACAGTACCACACAACTGGAACTGGCCAGGTAACTGGCACCATTTAACTTGGCCAGAGTTTTTTCCAGAAAGAAGTTCCTAGGGGGAGACAGGGAGGGAAAGCTGAGGATGGGGCAGATAAACATAGTTTGGCTGGGAGTGAGAAGGAGAGAGGGAAGCAGGAAAATGGGAGAGGGTATGGGGGCTTTCAGGGAAGGTAAAGAGGAAATAGCAATGCCATGACCTGGATAGTCCAGGCAAGCCCAATCTCATCAGATCTCAGAAGCTAAGCAGGGCTGACCCTGGCAAATATTTGGATGGGAGACTTCCAAAGAACAGCAGGGCTGAGAGGCAGAAGCAGGCTCTCATGCCACTTCTCTAAATGTCCTCCATGACCCAGTAGGAGTCACCAGAGGTTGCCATGACATCCAGGCACAGTCACGTGCACGCATGCACAGACACACACACATGCACGCAAAAAACAACAACCAAAAAAAGGAAATTGCAAGGTGGTGTAAATAACATGCCCCCAACAAACCTTTGGAGGT
The DNA here is from genome assembly GCF_001447785.1 of Gekko japonicus. Classification (NCBI taxonomy): domain Eukaryota; kingdom Metazoa; phylum Chordata; class Lepidosauria; order Squamata; family Gekkonidae; genus Gekko; species Gekko japonicus. The sequence continues at coordinate 18,982 of NW_015168752.1, read as the reverse complement.
CTTCCACCGTAAATGTGTGTGTGTGTGTGTGTGTGCAAGTGTGTAATCCTAGCCTTTTCATAAACATGTTGCATATGTCATATATCTGGCAAATATAAGGTAATAAAGGAAAATTCTTTTCCCCCCAATGTTGATTTTTGTTTTCTTCTGTACTTCTGTGATATTTTGCATGAAGGTCCTGAGCAGGGGTGTGCAAAGAAAAAAAATGGTATTATTTGGATTTGGGATTCTCTGATCTGAATATATTTGGTATGCCCCAATATTCTCGAATATCAAGAAATATCATTGGAAACAATGGTGGGATGGTGGCACCCTCTTTGGGTGCCCCTAGAATTGGACCCCTTGGTACAATCTTTTTGAGACTTTGGGGTTCCTTTGGGGAAGTGGCTCCAGCAGCTACACTGCAAATTTGATGCCTCTACCTCAAACTCCCTCCCTCCAGCCCCCTGAATATACCCTAGGAGAGATTTCCCATTGACTACAATGCCCCATAGGGTATAATGGAGGTGAATAGATTCGGGATTCTCTATTCAGCTGCCAAATACACATTGGAGAATCACATTCGGCTGAATATGTGCCTGAATAATGCCGATAAGGCCTTATTTGGGTATATATTTGGCTTGGCTTCTACAGAATGTACACCCCTACTCCTGAGTAATGCATGAAGCACTGCTTAAACACTGAATTCTGTTGCACCTCACTTCCCTTTGTCACTAGAGGTTTTCTTAATTGTTAGGCTAAGTATGTGCTAAAATGAGTGCTTTGTGAGTTAAGCCACTATCTAATTGAAGCAATTAACACTCTCTTCTTAAGGTCTCCTGTGCAACCAAATATAAGTATGGAATGAAGTATTGTACAATTGTTGTACAAGCAGATGAAATAAAAAGTAGCACTGGCACACATCTTTACTGGAAGATGGTTGCAGTGACATATACCTTTAGGCTGTAGGTGCCTGTTTTATATTCAAAATGGGTATTTTTGAAAAATAGCTGGTTTCTCATTTTGACTGTGTAATTTAAGAGTTAATAGACATTCACAAATTGCAGTTGATCCTATCAAAGCTCAGCCATAGAACCAGGCATTTGAAATGCCAAGAAAAAAGTCATAAAAGTTTGTAGAAAGTTTGTAGAAAGTACTCTTTTGTGCATTTCCCCCTGGCATATACTGCTGGACATCACAGATTCCTTTAGCCGCTTTACTAGAAATAGTAAAGCTCAGTCTGAAATAGGAATTTGCTGGATTAGGATTTTGGGGCATGCTGATTTCAGAAACACCACTGGATCATATATTGGGTGTACTGTTTTATGTGCATATTGAGACCAACTGAAGAAGAGCATAGGCCATTTCCAACATTTAGGGTATGTAATACATTCTTCATGGGATGTACCACCTCACAATTAGAGATTCAAAGATCCTTGAAAATAACTTGTTCAAAAGTGAGATTTACCCTGCTCTCCTGAGGAGAATATTCCATATGCTCATATTAATGGTTTGTTCAGAATTTTTGCATTTATACCCCACCGTTCAGTCAGAGTCTCAGAGCATCTTACAGTCTCCTTCCCTTCCTCTCCCTACAACAGACACCTTGTGAGGTAGGTGGGCTGAGAGAACAGAACTGCTCTTGAGGTCACCCAGCTGGCTGCATGTGGAGGAGTGCAGAATCAAACACAGTTCTCCAGATTAGAGTCTGCCACTCTTAACCACTACACTAAACATAAGAAGAAACCTGCTAGATCAGACCAGTGGTACATCAAGTCCAGCATACTGTTTCACACAGCAGTCAACCAGTTGCCCTGGAAGGAAAACAAACAGGGCATAGAGACCAAGGCATTCCCCTGATGTTCAGGGCCGCTGACAGGGGGGGACTGGGGGACAACATTTGGGGGTTCAAGTCGGCTGGAGGGCCCTTGAAGCCAGTATCATGCTCCATCCAGCCAAATATCTTTCCATTTATTCTCTGACAGCGGGCATGGAACCTCCCCCTCCACACCTCCCCCTCCACACCCACAGTGACAGCTCTTCCATGCCCACAAGATGACAAAAAATCTCCAGGATCCCTGGCCAAACTGGCTTGGAGAAAAATTTTAAGGGTCTTTAATTAAACTACTCCTGACTAGAGTCTACTGGAACCAGCCTGATTTCCTATATGGAAATGCAGGTGCTCCTTAATTGAAAAAGCTAAAGGGGAATAAGTTGTCTTTTAAAAGTGCCTGCCTTCATAGAATCATAGAGTTGGAAGGTACCTCCAGGGTCATCTAGTCCAACCCCCTGCACAATGCAGGAAATTCACAAATACCTCCCCCTCCACACCCACAGTGACCGCTGTTCCATGCCCACAAGATGACAAAAAATCTCCAGGATCCCTGGCCAAACTGGCTTGGAGAAAAATTGCTTCCGGACCCCAACATGGCAATCAGAACCTCCCTGGGTGTGTAAGAAGGGGCCACAAGAACCAAGCACTGAGGCAACCCTTCCTGCCCTCCTTCTCATAATCTGCCTAAATTCACACAATCAGCATTGATGTCAGATGGCCATTTGGTCTCTCTTTGAAAACCTCCAAAGAAGGAGAGGTCACCACCTCCCAAAGAAGCCTGTTCCACTGAAGAACCTCTCTTACTGTCAGGAAGTTCTTCCTAATGTTTAACCAAAAACGCTTCTGATTTAATTTCAACCCATTGGTTCTGGTTCAACCTTCTGGGGCAACAGAAAACAATTCTGCACCATCCTGTATATGACAGCCTTTTAAGTACTTGAAGATGGTTATCTCAATCATCTCCTCTCCAGGCTAAACATACCCAGCTCCTTCAACCTTTCCTCAAAGGACTTGGTCTCCAGACCCTTCACCATCTTTGTTGCCCTCCTCTGGACACGTTCCAGCTTGTCTATATCCTTCTTAAATTGTGGTGCTCAAAACTGAACACAATACTCTAGGTGAGGTCTAACCAGACCAGAGTAAAGTGGTACCATCACTTTGTGTGATCTGGACACTATACTTCTGTTGATACAGCCCAAAATTGCATTTGCCTTTTTGGCTACCACATCACACTGCTGACTCATGTTCAGTGTATGGTCTACTAAGACCCCTAGATCCTTTTCTCACATACTACTGCCAAGACACATCTCCCACAACCTATAATTATGCACTTGATTTTTCCTACCTAAATGAAGAACTTTACATTTATCCCCATTGAAATTAATTTTATTTGTATAGCCCAGTTTACCAGCCTGTCAAGATCATCCTGTATTCTGACTCGGTATTCTACCATATTTGCTACCCCTCCCAATTAGAGTATCATCTGTAAATGTAATAAGCATTCCCTCTATCCCTTCATCCAAACATTGATAAAGATGTTGAACAAAACAGCTCCCGGGACAGATCCTTGAGGCACTCCACTTGTCACTCCTCTCCAAGAAGATGAGGAACCATTCACAAGCACTCTTTGGGTGTGATCTGTCAACCAGTTACAGATCCACCTGACAGTCATAGGATCCAAACCACATTTTACCAACTTGTTAACAAGAATATTATGTGGAACTTTATCAAAAGCCTTACTGAAATCAAGATAAACTATGTCTACAGCGTTCCCCTGGTTATCAAGGGTCAGTCAGAGGGTCAAAGAGCACATTTGTTTTAAAAAGTAAATCTAGGCTACTTATACAACTGTTATGAAGACAAAGCCTGGCGTCTTTTAGTCCTCTTAGCGCTGGCCTAGTTAAAGATAGGAACAGCTAAATCCCTGTGCTAAGATTTATTTAAAAGTGTTGAAATTAGTTAAAGAATTCCTGAAATCTTTATTAAAAGAGTATTTAGCACTGTAGCACATAATACCAGAAGCATAAAAACAGAACAGTGAGAGACAGCCCACTCCCCCCTAAAAACCAAAAAGATCCCTGAGGCCCTCTTGGCCTAACACTTTCCCT
>NW_015168752.1:6924-15050 GCF_001447785.1 Gekko japonicus | reverse complement strand
CACACACACACACACACACACTACCACCAGCCCCTCCCACCAAATCAGAAAACTCCTTTGAAATAACTGCAAGAAGCCGACTTCCGGTCTATGGAACAGCGATGGCAGATGCTCTTCCCAAGACAGGGAAGGGCGGTTCGCACACCAGCGGCCTGGAGGGGTGCCACCTCAAGTGACACCCCCGAGGAGCCTTTGTGATAGGCTCCAGGCCAGGGGTCAGGGGGCTTTTGAGGGGTAGCTTCTTCAATGGCGTAATGCTGGAGAATTGAAGATCCCCTCCACCCCGACTTGTCCAGTCGCTGAGTGGCCTTCGGGCATAAGCTGGACTGACCAGGACAAGCGCCGGAGATCGAGCGGAATGGCGTAAAACTGAGCGTGGTCAGAGAAACTGACCGACAGTGAACGTGAGTTCTGAATAAAACGGAGTAGTTTGAAAAGAAAAGCGATCCCCCCACGGTTGAAAACAGTGATTGCAAAGAGGGACGCCTCTTATGCGAATGAGCGGCTAACGAACACGAAGGGGGAGAGGGGAGGAAGTAAACCAAAAGTGTTTTGAGAGACTTATCTGAATCGCGAAGTTGTCTGGTAAGTTTTCCGAGTTGTGTGGAAGCAGTAGAAACTGTAAACAAAAAGGGAAACATGACAGCCCAGCAGAGAAAGTTTAAAACGAAGCCAGGCAGTCAGAGTCCGAGACCAGAAGAAGGAGCAGATGTCCTCAAACTCTTGGCAGATATGCTCAAGCCGGTGATGCAGCAACTCGATGGTATTAACCAGCAATTGACCGTGATGAATAAAAACTTTGTACAGGATGAAGTGACATACATTCAACTCACGCAAGTTTGTGCTACCAGAATTATTGGTGGACTTTAATTGGCTAGACTGGAGGCCCATCTTATAGATTAATAATAAACAAATACAGAAGTATTTAGGAAACAACATCTGGCCTTGTACTGTATATGTATGTAACATCTTATGAAAAAAAATTTTTTGTTTTGGTTCAGTTGCACAGCACTAACCCATCTATGTATGAATGTTGAGAAGTTTTTTTTATGTCTGAATGGTATATTTTTAATGAGTCTAAGTTTTAAAATGTGTACACCTGAATAAATTTTGCATTTTTATAATATTTAGAGTCAGCTTAACCCTTGTGGATCCATAGCAACTTTTTGGGTTGAGTTTTCTTTTTTTTCCCACCTTTTTCCTTCCCCCTTCCCTTCCTTTTTGTCAGCATAAAAACTTTGCAGCACAGCAGCTTCAGCTGAATGAAACAGAGAAAAAAGTGGAGCAGGCAAACGAAAAAATTAAAGAGATAGACACCAGAAGCAAGAAGTTGAAGAAAAGGTTGGGAGAGGTGGAAACAAAGCAGAATTGCCAAGAGAATCAAGTTTTGCAGCTACAGATGGAAAAAGCTAACATGATTCTCAGGTTTCAGGGGGTTCCTGAAATGGATCGGTAAGACTTGAAGAGGGTGCTTGGTGAAATCATCGCTCCAGTAGTAGGTTTAACAGCGGATGAACTGGTAAACGAAATGGAGTCAGTCTATAGGGCATACTCCAATTACATTAAAAAAAATAACCTACCTGGAGAAATAGTGGTTAGGTTTTTAAAAAGACAAACCAGAGATGCCATTTTAAAAGCAACTTCAGCAACTCCACTGAAAATGGGAAATGTAACCATCAAAACCTTAAAGGACATTCCATTTGAAATTAGACAAAAGAGGAAAAATTATAAGGACTTAATTTCTTTTCTTCAAACTAATGGGATAGCGTACAGGTGTGCGGTTCCGGAGGGTGTCATCTTTAAGATCAACGGTAGAAGAGAGAAGATAGTCTCCACTTTTAAAGCTAAAGAATTTTTGAGATGTCAGTTGGGGACAGATGTAGATTCCAAAGAGGAAGAAACGAAGTCTAGTGACTCTGCTACCTCGGGAACGGATGAGGCTTCTGCGGCAGAAAAGGGTGCTGGACATGCCAGAGTGGTATACTATTTTAGAGACAGAAAGCCGAAGTAAAGGCAGAAGGACTTGTAAAATGGCCTTTTGAAGCGATGAATAAGAAGACGATCAGAGACTTCTCTCATAACAACTAACAAAATAACATATAAATAATGAATTGTTATAAGCAAGAACTCTACAAGTATATTGTGATATTAAAACTAATTGTACTAACATTTTTACTAACAGTGAAAAGATCTCCTCCTCTTGGGGTTTTAGTTTAGTGTGGTTTGCTTTCCTTTATCCTTAGTTGTAGTCCCTTCCCTAATATTTTTTTTGTAGTTTTTATAGTATTTGCAAAATAAACAAATATCCCTCCGGGGATTTAAAAAGAAAAGAAAAAGAAATAACTGCAAGAAGCCAACAACGACAAACCACAAACCAGAGTTTCCAAGGTAATCATATAGATGTTAAATAGCATCGGGGAGAGCACAGCTCCTTGGGGCACACCACACACTAGTGGGTGCCTTCGGGACTGCTGCTCCCCAATGGCCACCCTTTGTCCCTGACCTTGGAGAAAGAAGACAAGCCATTGCAAGGCGAGCCCCTGAATTCCCATGTTGGCAAGGCGGTGGGCAAGCAGCTGATGGTCGACCGTGTCAAATGCCGCCAACAGGTCTAGCAACAGCAGCACTTCCGTCCCGCCCCCGATCCAGATGTTTCCGAAGGTCATCCATGAGAGCGACCAGTACTATCTCCGTCCCATGGCCAGGGTGAAAACTGGACTGGAAAGAATCTAGCATGGAAGTGTCATCCAGAAAGCTCTGCAACTGTATCGCCACCACCCTCTCAATTAACTTGCCCAAATAAGGCAAGTTGGAAACTGGTTGATAGTTGGCCAATTCAGCTAGATCCAGGGATAGCTTTTTAAGGAGGGGGCGGATCATCGCTTCCTTGAGAGCCCCTGGGAACTTGTTGATAATATCCCTGAGGGCACGGATCAAGGCTGCAAGTGGTTGGGCGTACAGTTGAGATCAGTCTGTCAACTTCCTCTAGGCTGAGTGGACCGAAATACTCCAGAATGGAACCAGAAGATGTGCATGGAGCCTTGAGTTCACTCACTGTCTCAACTGTGGTGGGGAAATCGCGGCAGAGCGCCAAGAGTTTATCTGCAAAGTAGCTCACAAAAGCCTCACAGCCGATTTCCAATTCCCTAGTGTTTTGTCTGCCCTGTGGCAGAGCTGTTAGAGACCGAATTCTTCTAAATAATTGTGCTGGGCGTGAGCTAGCAGACGCTTTGACTGCCACCTCATAGGATTTCATAAACGTCCTATAGGATGCTCTTGTTGCTTCGTCGCAAGCGCACCGCCACTGTCTCTCTAGCCGTCTAAACCTTTGCTTCATCAGCCTCCGCTCCTGGGTGTACCAGGGAGCCAGCCTTGTTCTGGTTATGCCAGTCCTCAACTAGTTCATCTAATGAGCCGCCAGGGGGCATAGGATCCCGCAGAGCCATCTGACGCTGCACTCGGTCTATTTGGCTCTGCAGGAGAGCTAAAATACGCTCGCCACCCAAACAGGGTAGGGGTGACACATTCACTCAGGCTTTCAGGGCATGGTGGTCTGACCATGGAACTGCCATAGCAGTAATCCGGTCCACTGTAACCCCCACAGCGAAGATCAGGTCAAGCATGTGACCGGCTCAGTGAGTGGGGGCTGTTACATATTGGGAGAGTCCCAGCGCCGCCATGGATGACATCAGTTCCATCACCTGTGAGGAAGCCGCATCATCGGCATGAACATTGAAGTCCCCCAGGACTATCAGTCTAGGGTGCTCCAACACCCACCCCAACACAGCCTTCATCAGGAACAGCAGACTGTCAGGCAGTGTGTTGGGCAGACGGTACACCAACCAAACAGCCAAACTCTCCCCAGCTTCCCACACAAAGCCGGCACACTCAATGCCTGTGAGCCTCGGCGCCGGGAGCGCCCTGAAGGAGTAAGCCTCGCTCCCCCCACTTTCGGTCACGTCTGGGGAGCAGGTTTCCAGGGAGCAAGTCCAGCGCTGGCTCGTTGCTGCGTCCTCCACCACCACTGCCCCTGGCGTGCTCCTCCCATGTGGCCGAGGCCTTGCCCATTTTCCACCGCTCTGCTAAGCTGGTCTGAAGCGTCGGGCGCAGCTCCAGAAACCCCCGCATCCCCTGCTGCTGCCGCCGCGCTCCTCTGGCGAGACCGAGGCTCTCCGACTGGCTAGGCCAGTCCCAGTTGCTGGGGCGCAGCTCCAGAGATCGTGCTGGAACCAAAAGGTATTTATCCCTTCTGTGAAGTTTCAATCTCTCCACAGCCCCTTGAAACATACTGGGCTGCTCGTGGGGCAGGTGAGGGCAAAAGCGAACTGCCAGAGGCATTTTACAACTTTACTGGAGCCAGAGCTCCGCGTCCGCTGTGTCCGTCGCCACCATCTTTTTCTCAAAAAGCACTGTCAGCACTTTCATCCATTTGGTTTTCTTCTCATTTAATTAGACATGATTCCTTTCCCTGTTGCACTGAGGATTATCACAGCTAGAGTCAGAGAGCTGACTTGTGTACACTTTGCACCTGGAACACTCCAATGCTGCATCAGCTGCATAACTCCAGTTACCTATTTGCTTCCACATCCAGTTCAAATTCCTGGTCAGTTACAAACTTTGGCTTCCATACTTATTGAATCTCATCTCCCAATATACCCTCAAGCACCAGCTACATTCTTCAGGCAACCTTCTCCTCCTGGTGCCCTCTCTGGCTAAACAACAGTCAGGTCACAGGCTTTTTCTGTGGTAGATCCAGTTCTTTGGAATGACCCACCAGAGTGAGTGAGTACAGCATTTTCACTTACTGTATTCAGGAGGTCATGTAAGACAATTTTATTCAAGAGAGCATTTGGTAGAGGGTAAACTGCTTTAGCAGTTTGGGCTGTGTTCTTCTTAATTCTCGATGGGGGTTTTCAGAGTCTGTGTGATTTCAAGTATGTGTGTTTAAAAATTTTGTTAATTGAACTGTTATGTTTTGTGTCCTTGCCATTTGGCGTTGCATTGTGGGCCACCTTGACTCTGAAAGAAGTAAGGCAGAATATAAAATGGTTTAAATAAATAAGCAAGCAAGCTTTGGACAGTTTTGGGAATGCCACCTGATACTATGGTTTACAGAAGCATCTCTAATACTGTTGTTTTCTTTGGGATCCATACCTATTGAGTTTTCACAAGGAAATTTTATTAGAGTAAAATTCCATGCTAGGTCTGTGATATCTTCTGTTGCAGGAAAATCACATTGTCCTTGCTATCAAAGCAGAATATTTTGCTGCAAGGAAAATTCTTTTCTCTCAGCTTGTGCACCCCATTACTGTTCTGGACCCTTCCATTTCAATGTATCTGAGGAAGTGTGGGTGCACACAAAAGCTCATACCTTGAATAAAACTTTGTCGATCTTACAGGTGCCACTGGACTCTAACTTTGTTCTGGACCCTTGTGTGAAATGTATGAATTAAATGAATGGTTGGTATCTTATCTTTTTTTACCATCAAGTTGCAGTTGACATAGTAACCCCAATAGAATTTTCAAGACAAGAAACATTCAGAGGTGGTTTGCCATTGCCTGCCTTTGCGTAGCAACCCTGTGCTTTCTTTGTGGTCTCCCATCCAAATAATAACCAGGGCTGACCCTGCTTAGATTCTGAGATCTTCCTAAGCACCTGGGAAGATCTTATCTAGCTCATTATCTAGTCTAGTTCATTCTAATGTGGAAGACACAATTGGGTTCACCAAAAACACAGCATTTTCATGACACGTAGAAGCACAGAGGAAGAAAAGGGTAAAAACTGTCAGCTTTCCTATTAGCTTCTTCTTCAAATTGAACATGCCAGAAATGAGGCCAAAACCAGCATGAATATTCAACAGTCCATTATCTTGGGCTGATTGTGCAGTGCACATTACCAATAACTGGTGCTGATAGATAGTTAGGAACAGCTCCAGAGCTCACATCACACTAATCATTTCTGTTTACCATTTGCTAAAGGTTGCCAAATGATTACACAATAAATGTAATTGAACTGTATTTGTTTCATCAAAAATAAACACTTGCGACAACAGCCTTTAGATGTTCTAATGTCCCTGACAGATTCTGTAGATCCTTCCCATAATCCTAATCACATAGTCCATCAGTCACAAGTATTTGCTCCCTAGGGCTGTCAGCAAAAATGCCAGGCAAGGTGATATACTAGACTCAGTAAATTGCACAGAAGACAAGGCATGCCACTTCTACTATTTCAGCAATAGTTTTATTAATTTCATAAAATCCATTCATCTGGCCACATTTGAGAGCACCTGGCTTGTTGGATACTACATTAAATGGTTTCATGCAATTAAACTGTGGAAATCTCCCCCCACCTTCCAAAAGCTTTATACAGAGATAAAACTGTAAACCTGTTTAGATCAAGATTGGTAGCCGTGTTAGTCTGTCTGTAGGAGTAGAAAAAAGCAAGAGTCCAGTAGGACCCTTAAGACTAAAAACATTTGTGGCAGGCAAATCATAGTTGTGCCTTACTTAGCAAAGAGCCCATATGTCAACTGGAGCTCTGCATATGCAGAAGAGTCATGGCATGAAGCCCCGTATGGCCACCAAATCCTTATTCTCTTACTCAGGGGTCTTGTCGTAGAAAAAGAGCTGCCGGAGCTCATTAGCATAACTCATTAGCATAACTTATTTGCATATGCCACACCCCTTGACATCACCGGAAGTGGCAGAAGGCCACACCCCCTGACATCACCGAAAGTGTGTCAGAAGGCCACACCCCCTGACATCACCGGAAGTGTGTCAGAAGGCCACACCCACCACTCAGGCTCCACCCCAAAATTCTCCAAGGTATTCCCAACTCAGAGCTAGGGAGCCTATCTGATGGCACACACAAGCAAACCACCCATGTCAGATAAAGAGGGAGGATACCAGGATACCAGGTCAATACATTTTTATTCTCCTTGGCATTGGTCCGCCAGCAGGACCAAAACTCCAGGAGCCCTCCCACTGTTGCCCCTCCCAAGCACCAAGAATGCATAGCATCACTGCCCCAGAACATAAGAGAAGCCATGTTGGATCCGGCCAGTGGCCCATCCAGTCCAACACTCTGTGTCACACATCAGCAAGAAATACTAGGTGCCCCCAGAGGTCCAGCAGTGGGGCCAGTACACTAGAAGCCCCTCCCACTGTCCCCCCACCCAGCACCAAGAATACAGAGCATCCCCTGCCCCAGACATAAGAGAAGCCAATGTTGGATCAGGCCAAAGGCCCATCCAGTCCAACACTCTGTGTCACACAGTGACCAAGAATACCAGGTGCCATCAGGAGGTCCACTAGGAGCCCCCCAAGCACCGAGAATACAGAGCATCACTTGCCCCAGACAGAAGAACATAAGAGAAACCAATGTTGGATCAGGCCAGTGGCCCAACTAGTACAACACTCTGTGTCACACAGTGGCCAAAAATACCAGGGGGCATCAGAAGGTCCAGCAGAGGGGCCAGGACACTAGAAGCCCTTCCACTGTTGCCTCCCGAAGCACCAACAATACACTGCATCACTTACCCCAAACGTAAGAGAAGCCAGTGTTGGACCAGGCCAATGGCCCATCCAGTCCAACACTCCGTCACACATCAGCCAAAAATACTAGGTGCCCCCAGGAGGTCCGGCAGTGGGACCAAAACACCAGAAGCCCTCCCACTGGATCCCTCGCTAGCCCGAGGTGGGAGAGATTTTGGGGGTTGGGGGAGGTGGGCCCTCCTTCCGGCGGGAGAAGGATCGACGAGGTGGGGGAGGGGAAGGGGGGAATTGGGAGGGGGAGGGAAGGGGCCTTGAGGGAAGGGGCCTTCAGGGCAAGCGAGGCTGCTGTAGCAGCCTCGCTCGCCCGGGACGAGAGGGGGGAATAGGAAAGGGCGGGAAGGGGCCTTCAGGGCAAGCGACGCTGCTGTAGCAGCCTCGCTCGCCCGGGACGGGAGGGGGGGGAATGGGGAAGGGGCCTTCAGGGCAAGCGACGCTGCTGTAGCAGCCTCGCTCGCCCGGGACGGGAGGGGGGAATGGGGAAGGGCGGGAAGGGGCCTTCAGGGCAAGCGAAGCTGCTGTAGCAGCCTCGCTCGCCCGGGACGGGAGGGGGGAATGGGGAAGGGCGGGAAGGG
>NW_015168752.1:0-5482 GCF_001447785.1 Gekko japonicus | reverse complement strand
TTCGCGCCCCGCTGGGAAGAAAAGAAGGGCCCAGGGCTTCCCTCCCGGCCGCTGCATGCGGCCGGGAGAGGGATCGATGGGGATGGGGGGGGGGGGGAGGAAGGCAAGGCCGGGGAAGGCAAGGCCCGGCTACTTACCCTCCTGCTTCGTCCTCATTCTCCAACGGAATGAGGATCGAAGCAGAGGGCGGGGTGAAGAAGGGGGCGGGGCTTCACCACGTGACCGCCCCGCCCCCTAGAGGTTCTCTTCCGGAGCGCCGTACCGGAGCGCTCCCCCCCGACTAGAGCCCTGCTCTTACTATACATTTGACTATTATTTATTTTGTATTCTCTCATAATTTGAATAACGTGCAACCTGGGTCTCTCACGCTTCTTTAGCAGCTTCACTATAAACAATGTCTTGCACATGTATTGATTTATTTAAGGCATTTTAATATACCCTTCTCCTGAAAAGGTTCTGCACAGATCATGGGCATTCTTGACTTGATAGATTGTCTTTTCTTCTACAAGCAGGGTATATCTCATACAACAGACACTACTAAAAAAAAAAAAAAGGCTACCAAATTTGGTAATGCATCATTTGGACAACAATTATGGGTCTTTTCCCCTCCCTGCACTCAAGCAACATTATCCAAGAGCTTCTAGCAACACTGAGACATGGTACAAGTTGTTGCACTGCCCTGGTGCATTGGATACTAAACAATACTGGGTAATTTAATACAATTAATCCTTTTTTATTTGTTTTGGCTTTTTACAAATTGGCCTACTACCATGGTACTAAACACAGGAGGTTGTCGCTGAAGGTGTTGTTCTTAAGAACATAAGAGACGCCAATGTTGGATCAGGCCAAAGGCCCATCCAGTCCAACCCTCTGTCACACAGTGGCCAAAAATACCAGGTGCAATCAGGAGGTCCACCAGTGGGGCCAGGACACTGTTGACCCCCCCAAGCACCAAGAAGACAGAGCATCACTTGCTCCAGAGCCCCTATCTATACCTTGTGGCTAATAGCCACTGATGGACTTCTGCTCCATATGCTTACCTAATTCCCTTTTGAAGCCGTCCATGCTTGTAGCCACCACCACTTCCTGTGGCAGTGAATTCCATGTGTTAATCATTCTTCTGGCATAGTGCTGCATATGCTGCGGGATAGTATTAGCACTGGCAGAGGAGAAGAGTAGTGTTTGATGATTCTCCATCCCACTCCATACTTCCACTATTTCGATCCCTGGGACAGAATTTCAACTGGCTTAGTGATCTTCACTGGGAGGGGAAGCCAGGATCATTTCATTCTGAGAATGATAATTGTGGTACGTAAAAACCATCCCATTATCAGTAGATCTACTAGCAAGTTGCAGAATGATAATTTATAAATTAATATAAATTATGCCACCACTAACAAATCCTAGCAGGAGAATATGCTGTTGCATCTAACAGTGCTATTAAATAGTGGGTTTAACACAGCAAAGGCAGAGTGATTTCAGCAAGCAGCAGCTTATTGCATCTCAACAGGAATACTTTACATGGGGCAACTGCCTAACTATATACACCTAAGCCACTCTCAGCCCCCATGCAATTGGTGAGTTCAAATGGCCTCCAGGATCCAGATTGGCTGGCTACCGTTGGGGGCCAACCTGCAGGAAGGTTACAGGATCCTGCCTGCCTTTGTTCTGAGGCTTCAAGCTCCAACTAGGTGGCCTGCCCAGACAATCCCAGATATGCCTCCCCACTCTCCATCTAAGTGGCCTGCCAGACAAGTCCAGGCATGCCTCCTTATGTCCAGACATAAGTGCCATGTCCCACATTTTTTGGAGGGGGGAAGTGATTACCATTCACTGACAAGAAGGAAGCAATAAGATCCTCATTAATGCAACCACAAAGTTAATTTCCAGTACACAATGGGCTGGTGTAGGTAAAGAATGAGCACATTTTGCCAACAACACAACTATAAGTTCTATCTTAATAAAGTTTTATAGACCTACTGTTCTCTGAAGTGACTCCTTTTGAAAAAAAATAGAGGTGGTGCAAAAAACCAGACCACGTAATGATTATTGAGATTATCAAATGTACAGCTTTCTGCCTTCAGGCTGATGTGACATGCCTCTATGATTTATATAGTACACTAATCTTGCTGGAGGGTAAAACCCAATTAGTCTTCAAAGCTTACAGTATATGCTTAACAACTTTTTAAGTCATGCATTTCTACTCCCCTTTGGTGATAAATTCTATTGGTCAGAATGCATACACTTCTTCAGATGATAAATCTCCCAGGAAAGGAAGGATAGAAAAGATGCTTAACCAGAAAGTAATTTTATCAACCTCCCCATGATATGGAATAAAGGAGGGGGGGAAGGACAGTAGCACAAGACAGCGAGGCTGTACAATTCAATGGCACCAATACAGCAGCAATTTATGTGTAGCAATCCAACAAACAAAATTCACTTTGCACACTCCAGTTGTTGTATTATGTTCTGCTAAATAGTCCAATAGGACCTGCGGTGGCTCAAGAGGTTTAGATGCTGAACTGCAGGCTGTGGAAGGTCGGTAGTTCACCAGTTCAAGACCCGAGTGTGCCGCATGACAGAGTGAGCTCCCGTCTCTAGTTCCAGCTCCTGCCAACCTAGCAGCTCGAAAGCAAAATATTGCAAGGAGATAAATAGGTACCACTTCAGTGGGAAGATAACAGTGTTCCGTGCACCTTGGTGTTTAGTCATGCCGGCCACATGACCACAGAAATGTCTTCAGACAGCGCTGGCTCTTTGGCTTGGAAACAGAGATGAGCACCGCAACCCTAGAGTTGGATTTGACTGGCTTTCAAGCAAGGGAACCTTTACCTTTTTTAAATACTCCAATAAAGTTATTTTTAGTCCAAACTGTGTTCCTCCAATTTGGCTGGTCCAGAGAAATCAACTCAAAAAGAAGATATAAGTGATGAGTTGGCCAAGAAGGGCCCAAAAGGTGTGGTGGGATAAGTGGGATAGTATTTTTGGAATATAAAGTGAAGGAGTCTCTAGCCAGGTGAGGATACTATTAAACTAGGGGAGGCCTGAATCAAAGAAAAGCCATTTTCTCTAAAAGTAGGCTTGAAAGAGACAAGTACATTTTTCTGTTCTTATGACAACAATTCACTGGCAAGAAACAATAATACTGGCTGATCTCCCAGGATGAGGAGATCACAGAAGACTGAAGTCCATGGCTTTTGCAAATAAACAACTCCGAGCTACGAAAACAGAATGAAATCATTGTCAAGGACAGTAATATATGGGGGCGGGGGGTTGAAAATGAAATAGTGAGAATGATTTTTCTACACCATAATCTTTTTTCTAATACACCTTAATGATTTTCCTAATATACCTTTTGAATACACCTTAAGATTTTAATAAGCACCCTGGGTAAACAGACAAAGGAAAAGGGTAAGAAGGATCCCATCTCAGCCATCATGATGGCTTAATTACTTAGGGTTTTTTCCTAACTTCAGAAGTCAAATTACTTAGGAGGTAAGGGCAGGTTAATAATTAGTGAGACTCACAAATATCGACTTGCCTGAGTTGCAGGAACCAGGTCAAGTGGAAAGAGCTTTGCCACCTTAGATTTCAAATTTTTAAAAAGAGTTCCATAGGAAAACCCCTTCCCCCAAAAAAATGGAATGTTGTGATTCTGACTTTAACCCATATGGGAATACTGTAGAAAATGCAAGAGAATTAACATAGTTCATTCTTACCAGAAACCTGCCGACTCTAAAGCTTCTATAATGAGTAAGAAGCACTCTGGCATAAATATACTCTCTCTGCACTTCTTAAATATGGTGGTTCAGGAATAGCTATGATCAAAATGCTCACTTTTTCTATAGTAGTGACAGCTCAAGAAATGCTAGGTTTAAAGGATTAAGCCAAGGTTAACTCTAACATGCTGTAATTGTGGCCTTCTTTTTTTGTATCGCTATTTTGTTCTTCTTATTCATGCATGACAATTAGCTTTAATTTTGATCTTCCAACCTAATCATGCACTCGTTTATAATGGTTTATTGTCTGACTATGCAGCTAAACTCCAGAAACAATAGCAAAATTGAACACCCAGCTTTTTATGTCCACTCAGCAGTTTATAATGTGGCATTATCCTTCTATTGTGTTCTAATGTGTTTAATGTACTTTAGGATACATCATTAAGACCTGGCACATCTTTTTGATGTTTAGCTTCCCTGTCATGGCAAGAAAGTTTATACATGTTTATGTAGGGTTACCATATATGGGGGGGGGGAAGAGGACATATTTCCCAACGGACTACTGCAAACAAGTGATCACTATGATGAATCTTATTTTATATACCCCTACAATTTAAGCTGTAATAATGGCTACTAAGAGGACATTTTCATGAGTTTTTTTAGGTCAGCAGGTTGGGAGGTGATATGCTGGCCGCCGGGTCGGGGGACACAGGATTCTTGGGTAGCAGAGGGGAAGTCACAGCCTCGGGGAAACTCGGTTCCTCAAAGTCCTCTGGGTCGTACGGCAGCATTCGCCGACACAGCTGGTCGATTTGGTGGCAGAGTATCTGGCCATCCTCACTGGAGACCTCGTACAATCGGGGCCCCATGACTCTCACCACCCGGGCCGGAATCCATGGCAGGCCCCATGCATAGTTCCTGGCATACACAGGGTCCTCTGGGAAGAATCCTCTGGCAGCCTCCGGTGACTTGGTGTCTGGCTCTTCTTCTGGGGCTCAATCCGGGTGAAGGCGATCCAGCCAGGTCATCAGGCATCTGCCCAACAGGAGCTCCGTTGGGCTGCAACTAGTCATGTTGTGGGGTCTTGTTCGCTGGCCAAAGAGGAAGACAGCCAGCTTGTAGTCCCAGTCCTTACTGTCCAAGCGGAAGAGCATCTCCTTGGTAATCCGAACCATGCGCTCGGCTTGGCCATTGGTTGCAGGGTGGAAAGGGGCCGACCTGACATGGTGGATCCCGTAGTACCAGGTGAAATCCTGGAACTCGCTGGAGGTGAATGCCATGCCATTCTCAGTGACCAGGGTGTTGGGAATGCCCTGAGCACTGAAGATTCTCCACATGGCCCTTATTGCAGCTTTCGAGGAAGTGAACGGCACCAGGACCACTTCCAGCCACTTGCTGTACGCATCCACCAGGATGAAGAACCACTGACCCTGGAACAGCCCCGCGAAGTCCAACTGTAACCTGGACCAGGGCCTGTGTGAGGACTCCCAGGCTCGAGCGGGGGCCTTGGGTGGCTCAGGTCGCGATTCCTGGCAGGGCTTACACCTCTTGACCACGTCCTCAATGTCCCGATCCAGCCCCAACCACAAGACGTAGCTCCTGGCCAGGGCTTTCCTCTGGACCACCACCGGATGCATCTCATGTAGAGCTGCTAGGACTCATTCCCTCAAGGGGGACGGGATCACCACCCTGCCTCCCCATATCAAGCAGCCTTTGTGGGCAGACAGTTCATATTTGCGGGAGGCAAATGCCATGAAGTCTGC
>NW_015168751.1:178929-181234 GCF_001447785.1 Gekko japonicus | reverse complement strand
GGGAGAGACTGAAGGAAGGAAGGAAGCCACTCAGCCTTCTGGGAAATGTGGTAGTGTGGAACAGGAAACAGGAAGTAGAAAGGTGGAAACCACCAAGGAAATCCAGGGCCGCAAATCAGAGGCAGGCAACAGCAAACGGCCACTGTGCATCTCGTGCGTCACGACGGCACTTTCCACCACCACTCCCCAACTCCCAAACAACTCAGCCGAAATCAATCTGAAAAGTTCAGCCGGGCCCCTCGTCTGCCGAACTGATGACCGACAAACCGTGAAGTGGCCTATTAAAATCCAGGAACTGGTTTTGCATGAAGTCGCACAAAATATCGTTAGATCAACACAGTTTGAGGGGATAGGATATCCTCCGATTGAGGCAAAGCTTAAACAGTGTTACAGGACCAGCCCCGAGCTGGGCGCAGAACTCCGGGGTCAAAGGCAGAGGCCTTCTTCCAACTCTCGCTGCTTGTGCTCCTTTAACTTGAGATGTCTGGGAATGAATGGGTAATGCGACACACGCAAAGCTCTGCCAATGACCTTTCGGGCGTGGAGTCTGCTTTTGTTTGAAATGCACATCTGGGGAAACGACACAATGGCAGCAAATTAAGACAGGGCAAGAAGCGTCTGGCGTCAATCCAGCAATTGTACTCTTCTGCAGACGTCTCCACCACGCAACTTTTGCAAGTGTTCCTCTCCTGCTTTCTGCTGCGGACGTCATGGACTTCACACTGAGGGGGGCATGCGTCCGGTGCAGTCCTAAACACAGTTACACCCTTCTAAGCACACGGGCTTCAGTGGACGTAGAAAGGCGTGAGCCTGCTTGGGACCAATGCTCTCTCTAAGCTGTGGTGTCTCGTGAGCAAAAATTCTACTTTGTGAGCGACAGGCATGAAAGTGGTGAGCGAGCGATTTGGCTACTGTGTAGATTAGTTTGCTCTGGAGCCCCATCCTTCCTGAGCGAAGGCAATAATGTGTGAGCTGGAGGCTAAAAAAACGGTGAGCTAGCTCACACCGACTCAGCTTAGAGGGAACAGTGCTCGGGACAGCACCATTCTCACATTTTGCCGGTAATCTATACAACAGCCTTGTCTTATTACCCTGTTCCCCCGTATATAAAATGAAAGGGATACGGGGACGCCAGCCTCCAGGTGGGGCCTAGAGATCTCCCAGAATTACAGCTCATCTCCGGACATCAATTCCCCTGGAGAAAAGGCTGCTTCGGAGGGAGGGTGGACTCCAAGGAATTTTACCCCACTGAGCCCCCAAGTCCTCCCTAGGCTCTACCCTCAAATCTCCAGGGATTTCCCAACCTGGAGCTGGCAACCCAACCCCTGCCCCCACACACACACACCGAGGGCCAGGAAAGAACAGAGAATCCTAAAGTGATAGCACAGACTGCGCAAGACCAGGGTTTTCTCTTTACAGCTGCGGTAGGGTTGCCAGGTCATAAGAACAGAAGAGAAGCCAATGTTGGATCAGGCCAAAGGCCCATCCAGTCCAACACTCTGTGTCACACAGGTGCCATCAGGAGGTCCAGCAGTGGGGCCAGGACACTAGAAGCCCTCCCACTGTTGACCCCCCCCCAAGCACCAAGATGACAGAGTATCACTCTTGGGAAGCCTGCCTGTGGCTAATAGCCACTGAGGGACCTCTGCTCGATATGCTTATCTAATTCCCTTTTGAAGCCGTAATTCTTCTTACCTGCGGCAGGGGGCTCCTGGCTACATCTTGGGATCTTTCTGCGCAATGACATCAGCAGTAGCGATGTCATCACACTAGGGCCGTTGCAAGATGATGCTCTAGCACTTGGGGCAAAAACTCTATGGTAACCATAGAGTCCCCCCCCAAAAAAAATCTAGAGTGTCACCACACAACGACCCCAGCGTGAGGACATCACTACCGCTGATGTCATTGTGTCAGCAGCATCCCCGTGGGACACTGCTGCTCAGGGGTGGGGCTTCCCCTACCGGCCATGAGGCCGGCGGCAGGTTGGGACCCCCGAAATCAAGGAATCCCCTGGCCTCACCGGGGGGATGGCAACCCTCCCACAACTCTCCACATGGTTATCGGGAGGTACATGCGGTTTGTGGTGGGAAGCGGGGAGGAATGAAACGCACGGGTTTAATGGCTTGCAGCCATTTGAACCTAACAACTGGTCGGGTCCACCCATCAGCTGTTAGGTTTAAATGGCTACAAGCCATTAAAACCCTCCCATTTCACTCCCCCCACTTCAAAGCGGGGGGAAGTGAAACGGGCTAAATGGCTGCCAGCTGTTTAACCCTTCCCAGGGGATCTCACGCCCCCCCCCCCC
>NW_015168751.1:176082-178550 GCF_001447785.1 Gekko japonicus | reverse complement strand
GCTTCTGATGGGCCACTGGAGATCTGACTGGCGGTGCAGGTTTTCAAATGCACCTGCCAGCATAGCAAAAGAGTCTTCACTGTACGATTTGAAAGCAAGTGATGGCTGGCTTCACCTCCTGCGGCAGCTTTTTGTGGATGTGCCCCCCTTGCTGTGTCGAAATTCCAAAAGTGCCCACATGCTCAAAAGGTCGGGGACCCCTGCCATAGACTATGACGGCTGTGGCCAGCCTGTGCATCATCCACCTCTCAAACCAGAGGAACAGTGTCTGCAGAAAAGGGTACACTGCGGCTTTGGTCTCTCTCCAGCCTAACACACAACACGAGTGTCCCTTGAATTTTCGGAGACTGATTTTCTGAATGCAATCAGCTACTTTCCTAGTTTCTCCATTATCACTGCCCTTACAGTCTAAAAAAAGGTCACAAAACTGGTTACCCAAGAAAATCCAGGGTCTTTGTATCAGACATCAAGAACCATGAGGGGGTAAGAAAGAAGACTGATCAAGGGCCAATATTAAAAACCTAGTTGAAACTTATAACATACAAAAATACATGTATTTATCAAAAAGACAGTTAAAAACATATAAGGGCCCAATGAAAGCCTCGTAAAAAAAGTAATAGGGCGGAAACGCGTCAGGTCATGTGTATCGGCCCTTGTATTTAGGCCACCTTTACTTGTTTACAAGGCTTTCATTGGGCCCTTATATGTTTTTGACTGTCTTTCTGATAAATACATGTATTTTTGTATATTATAAGTTTCAACTAGGTTTTTAGTAAAGGTAAAGGTTCCCTTGCTCGAAAGCCAGTTGAGTCCAACTCTAGGGTTGCGGTGCTCATCTCGGTTTCAAAGCCGAAGAGCCAGCGCTGTCCGAAGACATTTCCGTTTCAAAGCTGAAGATCCAGCGCTGTCCGAAGACGTTTCCGTTTCAAAGCTGAAGATCCAGCGCTGTCCGAAGACGTTTCCGTTTCAAAGCTGAAGATCCAGCGCTGTCCGAAGACGTTTCCGTTTCAAAGCTGAAGATCCAGCGCTGTCCGAAGACGTTTCCGTTTCAAAGCTGAAGATCCAGCGCTGTCCGAAGACGTTTCCGTTTCAAAGCTGAAGATCCAGCGCTGTCCGAAGACGTTTCCATGGTCATGTGGCCGGCATGACTAAACACCGAGGCGCACGGAACGCTGTTCCCTTCCCACCGAAGCAGTACCTATTTATCTACTTGCAATTTCTTGCTTTCGAACTGCTAGGTTGGCAGGAGCTGGAACTATACACGGGAGCTCACTCCATCATGCGGCACACTCGGGTCTCGAACTGCTGAACTACCGACCTTCCACAGCCTGCAGTTCAGCGTCTTAACCACTTGAGCCACCGCAGCTCCAAGGTTTTTAATACTGGCCCTTTATTAGACTTCTTTCTTACCATCGTGGTTCTCGATCCCAGTTTTTGGGTCAGGTTTGTTTTCCCCTCCCTGTGTCTTACTGCCTTTGTATCGGGCAACCGGCCGGGAGAAAGAAAAAGGTGCCCTGGGTGATCTGGGGACCCTGAGCATCAGTTCCTTGAACAGAGGGGTAGGCAACTGAATTTCTTCTCCCTGCCCTTACTTCCCACGAGGCCCACTGTTCCTTGTTTTATTTGGTTCGTGCATGCGTGCTGCGTGCATTCGTCCATAATGGGCTGAAAGAGGCCTGGCCGCACATGAGAGCGCATGCATGCGTGAAATCTGATTTGGCTGCCGCTCCTAGCCATTGTTTCTCAGGCATATGAACACATGGATCTGCCTCCCTGCGAATCAGATCGCTGGTCTATCGTGATCAGCACTGTCTACCAGCAGCGGCTTTCAGGTAGTTGCCTTTCCCATCACCTGCTACCTTTTTAAAAACCGGAGATGGTGGGGATTGAACCTGGGACCGTCTGCTTGCAAGGCAGATGCTCTCCCGTTGAGCCACAGCCACTCTCCACTGCAAGCGGGTGAGCAGCTTTGGAGAGGGGGCTGGCTGCCTTGCTTGCTCACTTGCTGGTGGAAGCTCTTGCAGGAACAGGAAACAGAAACGTGGCCAGGAGGAGTTGTGCCGGCCTAGAGATGTAAAATTTCCGGAAATTTTGAAGCTCGGAAAAAAACCCGGGTTTTTCCCGTTTTTTTTTTTGGGGGGGGGGGGGAACGGAAATTTTTGGAAAAATTGAAAAAAAATTGCTACATTAGCATTTTTTTTGTCTTTTCCAGATTGAAAGTCATTCTGTTACTTTAGGAACATAAAATATGACTATGGACATTTTTACTTGGCATATTAAAAATAGTGTATCCAAACAATTATTACAAACAGAATACCCACCCACATGCAAAAACAAAACTGAAACCTTTTTCTTTTCTTGTGACAATAGCACCCCCTAAAGGAAGAAATTCATCTTGTTCTTGCATTGGAGAGTTCAGTTTGTAACCTAGGACTTGCTTGTCCTCTGTGCACAGAAATTAGATCAAT
>NW_015168751.1:167054-174883 GCF_001447785.1 Gekko japonicus | reverse complement strand
AGAGAGCTCTTTCCAGAACTGTCCTTGAGAGAACAGCTCTAACAGAACTATGGCTTGCCCAAGGTCATCTAGCAAGTGGAGGAGTGGGGAATCAAACCCGGTTCTCCCAGATTAGAGTCCACACACTTAAACTACTACACCAAACTACAAGGGGTGGAAGGTATGCTTTGGCCATCCACGGTAGTGTTTTGCATTCCCCCCCTTTAAAGTAACAGCAGCTGTTTGATTACATGGGAGAAAGCAAAGGGGAGACATCAGTGGGGTGCAGTCAGTATTGCATCCTTTGTATGCACAAGGCAGATGCATACTACCCTGTCCAGTCCTTGTTACACAATGCAGGAGTCTTTGCAATATAAGTCTCCCCCCCCCCCCTTTATAGTTTATACCCCCCATTTCATTAAAAGACACACATTTTGCCACCCAAGAAAACCGAGGCCTGATTTCAATGTGACACTGGCAAGGCAAAGCAGCTTCCTCACACATCTTGGCAAAGTCCAGCATCTCCTTTAAACTGGACTGAAACCATGTGCATTCAGTTAGCGCGGAATAGGGTTCCCAGGTCCGTCCTGGCAACTAGAAGGGGAGGGGGGACTTACTGGGAGCAGGAGGGAGGCCCAGCCGAAGTGCAGTGACACGTCTACGTCTCTTCCCACACAACCTGAAAGTGATGTCATCACACTGGAGACGTTGGGGCGGCACTCTGGGATTTGGGCAAAAACTCAACAGTAAATTTGGTTTCTTACGTAGAGTTTTTGTCCAAATACCAAAGTGTCAACCAACGTGATGATGTCACTTCTGGGTCACATGGGCATGTCGCTGCACATCACCTGGATCTCCCTCTTTTTAGGGGTAGGTTTTCCCACTGGCCAGCTGGTCAGCAGCGGGGCACTGGGGTCTGGTGGCGGGGGACCCCCACCTCCACAGGGGGACTGGCAACCCTAGTGTAGAGGCACAGCACCCACACAAGCTATAGAAAAGAAGAATTCTAATTCTAATCTTGTTGTAATTCTTGTTGTAATCTTGTTCTAATTCTTATCTTGTTGTAATCTATACCTCCCTGTTTTTCCTGGTTATGTTTACCGTGTTTTGTGCATTGTAAAAAAGTAAAAAAATAAAATTTAAAAAAAAGAAGAGAAGAAGAAGAAGAAGAAGAAGAAGAAGAAGAAGAAGAAGAAGAAGAAGAAGAAGAAGAAGAAGAAGAAGAAGAAGAAGAAGATTGGATGTATACCCCACCCTTCACTACCCGAAGGAGTCTCAGAGTGGCTTACAATCCCTTCCCCTCCCCACAACAGCCACCCTGTAGGTGGGGCTGAGAGAGCTCTTTCGAGGACTGTTCTTGAGAGAACAGCTCTGAAGGAACTTATGACTGACTATAGACCTCTGGATTGCTACCAAAGCTCCCATAGGGGCACTGCATGGTCCAGGGAGATACTGGGCTGGTGCGGATTTACTTAAAATGTTCACTAGACGACTTTCTACTATATGGAACTCAAGGCAGCTTGCCATGTAAACGAGCAGTAACCACACCCATATGGAACTCAAGGCAGCTTGCCATGTAAATGAGAATAACCATACCCACACACATATTTAAAACCACAATTTAAAATTACAATTTGTGATAGCCAATAAATCAAGAGAAATCATATTAATCCAATGCCATTAGGGTTGCCAGCTCCCAGTTGGGAAATACCTGGAGATTTTGGGGGTGGAGCCTGGGGAGTGCGGGGTCTGGGGAGCAGAGAGACATCATTGGTATATCATGACACAGAGTCCGCCTTCCAAAGCAGCCGTTTTCTCTAGGGGAACGGATCTCTCCCACCCCCTGGAGTAGTGCAAACCAAGGAGAGAGATCACAGGATTGAAGGTGAAAGGGAGCAAAACAACCGTGATGTATTATGCCAAAAAATTCTCCATAGACTTGTGAGTTCTTTTCCAATATCCAATGTACTTGGAGCAATTCAAACACATCAACACCACAACGGACCATGCATATCGCGTCTCGTTTCCTATACAAACTTTATCAGAGTGGGTAGCGTTGGAATTCCTACGTCTAATTAAAAAAATAAAATTACTATTATTAGCAAAGAAGTAACACAAGGCTGTACATGCAACTGGCTGTTATATATTATACTTACAACTTTAAATCCATTTGGCAAACGCTATAGTCCTTTCTCATGGTAACATTCATCAGATCAACTAGTGTAATGCAAATCTCACTCATCCTTCTCACCTATACATATCTAAAGCCAATAACTGCCTTTGAACACTGGTTGTATCTCTTTAAGACGCAGGGCTGTTGTTCAGCCGTCTGGTAGCAATTATTGCCTTGTACAGCCATGCGTTAAAAAGGTAAAGGTAAAGGTTCCATTGCTCGAAAGCCAGTCGAATCCGACTCTAGGGTTGCGGTGCTCATCTCCGTTTCAAAGCCGAAGAGCCAGCGCTGTCTGAAGATGTTTCCGTGGTCATGTGGCCGGCAGGACTAAACACCAAGGCGCACAGAACGCTGTTACATTCCCACCGAAGTGGTATCTATTTATCTACTTGCAATTTCTTGCTTTCGAACTGCTAGGTTGGCAGGAGCTGGAACTAGATGGGAGCTCACTCCATCATGCGGCACCTGGGTCTCGAACTGCTGAACTACTGCCTTTCCACAGCCTGCAGTTCAGCGTCTTAACCACTTGAGCCACCGCAGCTCCTACAGCCATGCGTTACTTCTTTGCTAATAATAGCAATTTTATTTTTGCGATCAGACATAGAAATTTCAACACAACCCACTCTGATAAAGTTTGTATAGGAAACGAGACGTGATATGCATGGTCCGTTGTGGTGTTGATGCGTTTGAATTGTTCCAAGTACACTGGATATTGGAAAAGAACTCACAAGTCCATGAAGAATTTTTTGGCATAATACATCACGGTTGTTTTGCTCCCTTTCAACCACCTGGAAGCTGGGAACCCTAAATGCCATCCTAAATGAAACCGTCTTCAAAAGGCTCTTTGGTTTCACCAGCAGACTCAAACCAGGCATACAGAGAAAGAGGCAGGATGGCTTTGAAATGCATTCCAAAGATTTCTCCTTAGAAGACCGTCGCATTTCAATTCCGGCCAAAAAGAGAGTCATCGTTCCACACCAAGCAGACAAACATAATTTGCAATCTGGAGCCCAGGCTGAGGCCTGTAGACCAGGATTTTACACACTCCCCTTTGCCCCAGCACTAATCTAAAGAGAAGGGGGGGGGGGAATAAGTCTTGCTGTTTCCAAACTGGTTTTGTGGCTGCAGCTCCCAAGTGTCAGCTATGCCAGCGACTGCTTAAGTGAGTGTGAAATCAGAAGAACCAAAGTCTGCATTTACTAGCACATTCTTAACTTCTTTGGAGCAAACCCTTGCCTGAAACATTAGATGCGCACCAAAGGAAATTCCATGGGAAAATGGCACACTCTCCACAGAAGGAAATCCTGACAGCTTGATCGACTAACATACTGGAAGAAAACTAGGAAGATGCTCATACTGGATCCTTGCCTAACACATTGGCAAGGCGTTTGCGATTCAGCCAATGACACCGCTTCAAAATTGTTCTAATGTGTATTCCGGGACAACTACTTAATTTAGCAAAGCCACCCCTGGTGCATCTCCAATGAAATTTATAGCCAGATACCAAATAAAGTCCTGTACTTCCATTCATAACAAACATTCTTTTTTCCTTTGGGTAGCATCCCAAATTCCCCAAGTCCACCATCTGCTTGACAGCTGATTCGAGATCCATCTTGACTCATACATATCCACTAACCACCGACATCTCATGGTTTTTGTTACGGTGCTTAATATAACTTTCTCTCATCTCGCCTGCCCTTTTTCGATACAACGCCCATGTCAAATGGCAGAAGCCGACACAACTTGTTGCAAAGAGACAAGTGCAGCTTGCTCTCAAAAATATCCTTCGTTGCTATAGGCAATGCATGCTGGGATCTGTAGTGTACAGGGATTCGTTGTAGCTACATAGCAGACATGAAGCCTAACTAACTACCTTTCTATATAACAAAGTTTGGGTCCAGTGGCGCTTTTAAAACAAACACAGCTTAACTCTGGGCTTTCATATGCATGCACACAAAAGTTTATACCCAGAATTAAACTTTGTGGGTCTTTCCACTGGACTCAAAGTTTGTATCTGAAGTGTGCATGCACCCGAAACCTTATACCCAGAATAAAACTTTGTTGATCATAAAGGTGCCACTGGGCTCAAACTTTGTTGTGGTATCTGAAGAAGTGTGCATGCACACAAAAGCTTGTACTAGAATAAAACTGTGTTGGTCTTAAAGGTGCCTCTGGATCCAAACTTTGTTCTGGGATCTGAAGACGTGTGCATGCACACAAAAGCTTACACCGAGAATAAAACTTTGTTGGTCTTAAGGGTGCCACTGGACTCAAACTTTGTTCTGGTATCTGAAGAAGTGCGCATGACCCCGAAACATTATACCCAGAATAAAACTGTGTTGGTCTTAAAGGTGCCACTGGACTCAAACTCTGCTCTGGATATCTTGTTAGTCTTTACAATGCTACTGGACTCGAATCCCGTTCTTCCATGAGAGGAGGTTGCCTATCTCAAAGACGTGCTTCCTTAAGACCAGAGTACTCTGTTTAACAGGAGAATGTTAGCTAGAGCAAAGAGATCCACCGAGAATGGGGGGAAAGGAAACAGGATTCAAACTCTGCTTAAATTATGCAAGATTAATCTTCATAACGTCTCTTATTTTGCATAATTTATTCTACTTCTGCCAGTCCTGGGGGGAGGTGCATGGAGACCTGCAAGACTCCGGAACCCTGCCCCAGGATCTGAGTGCCCACTTCGTTCTGGATCCCTCCCCTTCCCTGGGTGTCTTTTCGATTTGAAGATGGCACGATCAGTGTCTCTTGAGTCACCTTGCATGGCAACTGGGATGTAAAGTCCATCCACAAAAAAATAACTAACAAATAATCTCAAGCTCCGATGGCAGCCGTAAGCAGTGGCCCGGCTCTCCTGAAACACCAGGTACAGATGCCGACCCAACCTGAATTTCATTTCACTCTAACTCCAGACAATGCTCTGCCCCGAGGGTCAACCCCGAGAGAGACTGAGAATTGCAGCTCAGATGCTCATGTGGGTTCTTGCGCACTTCGCTCCAAAGCAGAAAACGGAAAATGAACTGCAACCACCTGCAAGTTAGGAATGCCAAGTCCAGGTTGGGAAATTCCTGGAGATTTCGGGAGAGCTTCTGGAAGGAACACAAGAGAAGCCAATGTTGGATCAGGCCAAAGGCCCATCCCGTCCAACACTCTGTATCACACAGTGGCCAGAAATACCAGGTGCCACCAGGAGGTCCAGCAGTGGGGCCAGGGCACTAGGAGCCCTCCCACTGTTGACCCCCCCCCAAGGACCACAGTGGGATAGGTAAAGGTTCCCTTGCTCGAAAGCCAGTCGAATCAGACTCTAGGATTGTGGTGCTCATCTCTGTTTCAAAGCCGAAGAGCCAGCGCTATCCGAAGACGTTTCCATGGGATATAATGCCATAAAGTCCACCCTTCAAAGCAGCCGCTTTCTTCAGGGGAACTGATCCCTGTCACCTGGAGATCAGGTGTAATGCCAAGAGCTCTCCAACCACCACCTGGAGGCTGGTAACTAGGGTTGCCAGCCTCCAGGTGAGGCCTGGAGATCCCCCACTTTTACAACTGATCTCCAGCTGATATAGATCAGCTCCCCTGGAGAAAATGGCTGCTTTGGAGGGTGGACTCTATGGCATGGTACCATGCTGAGGCCCCACCCCACCCCTCCCCAAGCCCCGCCCTCTCCTGGCTCCACCCCCAAAGTCTCCAGGTATTTTCCAACCCAGACCTGGCAACCCTACGTGGTAACCCTAATTAAAATAGGAAAGGTCAGGGCTTGAAGGGAAGAGAAAGTATGAGACCCCTCTCCACTCTCTCCCTGGATATCAACTCATGGAGGGCAGGGCTATCACTAGCCATGACAGTTCAACAGAACCTCCAAGTTCAGACTCAGTGGACCTCTAACCATCAGTTGCAGGGGAAGGGGGGTTAACAACAGGGTGCAGCTGTTGCCTTGAAAACCTTCTTGGGGTAACTGGCTGGCCGCTGTGGAGGTGGAACCAGGTGGATCTTTGGCCTGATCCAGTAAACGTTCTCCAGCATAGGTTCTCAAGAGCCAGTTTGGTGTAGTGGCTATGATCATGGACGCTAAACTGAGAAAACTGGGTTTGATTCCCCACTCTTCCACATGCAGCTGCTGGTGTGACCTTGGGTTAGTCACAAGTTCTCTTGGAGCTGTTCTCTCAAGAGCAGTCTTAGGAAGAGCTCTCTCGGCCCCACCTGCCTCACAGGGTGTCTGTTGTGGGGAGGGGAAGGGAAAGGGATTGTAAACTACTCTGAGACTCCTTTGGGTGGTAAAGGGCGGGGTATAAATCCAATCTCTTATTCTCTTTTATGTTTAGAAACTACCAACTGAATAGGTCTTCCATCTCACAGAGATTTGTTCTAAAGACAGAGTGTGAGTATATGTGTATTTTAACAACTACATGAAATAAGCACTTATTAATTCAGCCAACTTCTCCTTAACGACAATTCACAGTTCTAAATTTCATTCCTCCCTAAACAGAAGGGGGGGGAGATCTTGAGCTCAGGGAGGCGTACTCAAAAACGTTTGTTTTTTAATACGCTTGCGATAAATGGCATATAATGTGGGGGTTATTTGAGAACCATCAATCATGTTTTATGGATTTGTGATAAATACAGTTGTAATTATAACGTCCTGAAAATAATTCAGCTGTCACATTTACCTTGTCAAAGTAAATAACACTGTCAATTTAGTTGATGTGCATGACCCGGGTAAACATTTCAAAGCATGAATTTTGCAGTTTACGCTCCTCATTTTTTTTAAAAAACAACCGCTCGACAGAATGTGCTTCCATGATAATTCAACTCATCTGCTATCAACTCAAACGAAGGAAGACTACGTGTGCCGATGATCTAGCCAGATCGTTTGAACTCACATAAAGTAGCTGTTTAGGAGGGTTCCTAGCATTAAATCCACCTAAACTGGGGCATTGCTCAGTTTGGTGTAGTGGTTAAGTGCACGGACGCTAATCTGGGAGTACCGGGTTTGATTCCCCACTCCTCCACTCGCAGTTGCTGGATGACCTTCAGCAAGCCATAGTTCTGTCACAGCTGTTCTCTCAAGAGCAGTTCTCTCAGAGCTCTCTCAGCAGGAGTCACGGCGGAGTAGAGGTAGCTGTAAATTTCCTGCATTGTGCAGGGGATTTGACTAGATGACCCTTGTGGACTGGACCCTTTTGGCTCTACGTTTCTATGAGAGTCAGTTTGCTGTAGTGGTTAAGTGCACGGACTCTAATCTGGGAGAACCAGGTTTGATTCCCCGCTCCTCCACTTGCAGCTGCTGGATGACCTTGGGCAAGCCATAGCTCTGTCAGAGCTGTTCTCTCAAGGACAGTTCTGGAAAGAGCTCTCTCAGCCTCGCCTACCTCACAGGGTGTCTGTTGTGGGGAGGGGGAGGGAAAGGAGTTTGTAAACAGCTCTGAGACTCTGAGTGAAGGGCGGGGTATAAATCCAATCTCTTCTTCTCCGCACAATGTACCTAACAACTAGGGTTGCCAGCTCCAGGTTGAGAGACTCCTAGAGACCTAGGGGTACAGCCAGGGGAGGAAGGTTTGGAGTGGGCAGGCATTTTAGCAGGGCGTAATGCCACAGAGTCCACCAGGGCTTTTTTTGTAGAAAAAGCCCAGCAGGAACTCATTAGCATAATAGGCCACACCCAACAACAGAA
>NW_015168751.1:152072-166881 GCF_001447785.1 Gekko japonicus | reverse complement strand
CCTTTTTTTGTAGCAGGAACTCCTTTGCATGTTAGGCCACACCCCTAATGTAGCCAATCCTAATGAGTGTCTGCTGTTGGGTGTGGCCTATTATGCTAATGAGTTCCTGCTGGGCGTGGTCAACTTGGGAGCCAGCCGGAACTCCGTTCCTGTGCGTTCCTGCCCAAAAATAACCCTGGAGTCCACCCTCCACAGCAGCCCCTTTCTCCAAGAGAACTGATCTCCACAGTCTGGAGATCAGTATTGTCTGTGGAAGCCGCTTTCCAGGGTCTCAGGTGGAGGTCTCTCACATCACCTACTGCCTAGTCCTTTTAATTGGAGATGCTGGGAAATTAACCCTGGGGCCTTCTGCATGCCGAGCAGATGCTCTACCACGGAGCCACAGCCCTTCCTTCAAAGCTTCCCGCTATCGCTGCCTTCCAGTGACCAATAGTCAGAGGCAGAGTCAGTTCCAGGTTTGGGGGCCCTGGGCAGACAATGCCCAGTGGCCTCCTCGTGCCCACCACCAGGTCCCCCTCATGCCTCTCCTTCCTTAAGAACCTTAGAGAAGCCATGTTGGATGAGTCCAGTCCAAAACTCTGTATCACACAGTGCCCAAAAATCAGGTGCCATCAGGAGGTCCACCATAAGAACATAAGAGAAGCCATGTTGGATCAGGCCGATGGCCCATCCGGTCAAACACTCTGTGTCACACAGCAGCCAAAACCCAGGTGCCATCAGGAGGTCCACCAGCGGGGCCAGGACTCCAGAAGCCCTCCCACTGTTGCCCCCCAAGCAGCAAGAATATAGAGCATCACTGCCCCAGACATAAGAACATCAGAGAAGCCCTATTGGATCAGGCCGATGGCCCATCCAGTCAAACACTCTGTGTCACACAGCGGCCAAAACCCAGGTGCCATCAGGAGGTCCACCAGCGGGGCCAGGACTCCAGAAGCCCTCCCACTGTTGCCCCCCAAGCAGCAAGAATATAGAGCATCACTGCCCCAGACATAAGAACATCAGAGAAGCCCTACTGGATCAGGCCGATGGCCCATCCAGTCAAACACTCTGTGTCACACAGCGGCCAAAACCCAGGTGCCATCAGGAGGTCCACCAGCGGGGCCAGGACTCCAGAAGCCCTCCCACTGTTGCCCCCCAAGCAGCAAGAATATAGAGCATCACTGCCCCACCTACCCACAGGGCCCCCACCTGACTGTGCACTTCCCCCACCTAGGCACCTTCCCATCCCCTGTGCCACATTAATGCCCCTTCCCTACTAGCTGTGCAGCTGCTGTGGTTCTCGGGAGCAACGTCACTGTGCCCTGCCTGCCCGCACTTCTCCCCCTGTTCTGGAAGCTTGGGTGGTGCAGCAATTGCAAGCAAATGGGCAGGGAAGGGCAGGCAGACAATTCGCGGTCGAGGTGCACGGGTGGGGGACAGGTCCGTGACCGTGGGCCCCTCCAGAAGTCCTGGGCCCTAACAGTGGCCTCACCTCGGGGCTTGCCGATGCCAGTCCTTTTCAGAGTTACACAGCTTGTGAACAGGAAGGCTCCATTTAGCCACGGAAGAGACCACAGCTGACAGCCACTGATGAAACCGTCCTCCGGAAGTCTGTGCCACTCCCCTTTTCAAGCCACTGATAGGAACATCAAACGGTTTGTTCCACAATCCTGACTTGCCCCAGCAATGCCCAGCTACGGGGGAGCGCTGGGTACACTCTCAGTGGGCGCTGAGCAACTGCAAGGCTACGATGCCCTGCTGCCCACGTGCACTGAAGGTGGCCCCCAATAACATGCCTCGGTACCAGTGTGTGTTCCCTCTAAGCTGAGTTAGTGTGAGCTAGCTCACAGTTTTTTCAGCCTCCGGCTCACACATTCTTGTCTTAGCTCAGGAAGGATGGCTCCGGAGCAAGCTAATTGATGCAGCAGCCAAATCGCTCGCTCACAACTTTAATGCCAGGAGCTCACAAAGTAGGGTTTTTGCTCACAAGACCCCATGGCTTAGAGGGAGCATCGCTCGATACCCTCTCAACATGCAGATGTATAGGGAGCTTGATGAATATGGGAAATCTTTAGCTGGTTAATTTGTGGGTGCCAGCTTAAAACTGAGTCCAGTAACACCTTAAAAACCGACAACATTTCTCAGGGGAATAAGCTTTTGTGACTCAAAGCTCGCTTCTTCGATAATAGTGCAAATGAGTGTAACCTAAACATGTAATCCCCAGAGCAAAGTAGGGGTTAGAACATTGAGATAGCAGGTACAGATGTTGGTTTTAAGATACAAATGTGAGCTCATAGAAAATAGTGTTACATGATATTGTATTAGACAGAGAATATCTAAGAGGCCATTACTGGAAACGCAAGCAGTTGATACCCCCGTTTGTGTTATATGTGTGTATGTTTGGTTTGTCTGGTATGAAAAAACAAATAAAATTCTACCCTTTGAGGGCAGATTTTTTTTTTAAAAAGCTCGCTTCTTCAGATGCACGTACAAGCTCACTTTGTACCTGATGAAGTGAGCGTTAACCCACAAAAGCTCATACACTGGGGAATTTTATTGGTCTTTAAAGGTGCTATTGGACTCAAATTTTGTTCTGCTACTACAGACAAACACAGTTACCCAGCTGATATAATACCAAAATTGGTAACTGCAAACTGTAATAGATCAAGATGGGTAGCCATGTTAGTCTATCTGTAGCAAAAAAATCTGGACACACACGACCCAATCAGTTATCCCGGGCATCCAGAAGAAACATAGCAGCATATTTTGAGTCTGAATGATTGAGATCAGCGTCCTATCTGAATTTTATATTCTTAAGACTTGTTGTCTAACATTTATGAAACTGAGAGCTTTGGCACCATTATAATATCTCCTGAAGAAGATCCATTTTTTTGAAACGTTGTTAAGTAATTCGGAGACTACATTGATTATGTACCTTGGTTCAAAGATTTTCTTTTGAGTTGTGTATTATGTTGTAGTGCTTTAGATTGAAATACATGAACAGCATTCTTTATAGGTCTTATGACTGTTTGATTGTGGGTCAGACTATCACGACTGTTGGCTTTATACTTGTTTAACAGTCTGTCTGTAGCAGCAGAAAAGAGTAAGAGTCCAGTAGCACCTTAAAGACTAACACAATTTCTGGCAGGATTGGAGCTTTCGTGAGTCACGGCTCACTTCCAAGATGGGTAGCCATGTCAGTCTGTCACTAGCAGTACAAAAGAGCAAGAGTCCAGTAGCATGAATCACTGCTCAGATATCTGAAGAAGTGAGCAACGACGCATGAAATCTCCTCCCCTGCAACATATTTTGTTAGTCTTTAAGGTGCTACTGGACTCTTGCTCTTTTGTACTGCAAACTGTAACGGGAAAACACAAAAAAACTGTAAGGGGAAAAACACAAAAGGCTCTACATCTGACAACAGCACTACAGATAAGATTAGAATTTCAACAGTGAATCCACATGCAAAAGAACCTCCTCAGGAAACAATCCATATGCAAAAGAACCTCCGCAGGAAACAGCCAATCCTTATACCAAAGAACCTCCACAGGAAAGCTCCGCCATTAGCATGTTCACAGCCTGGGGCACTCCTACAAGATAATGACTCAGCCCTACCTTCCTGAATAGATATAAATTACCTGCCTACCATCTTGCTTCTCACCTTGACACAGAGAGTACTCCATCTTTCAGTGTATACCTCTGAAGATGCCAGTCACAGCTACTGGTGAAACAGGTCCTACAATGCCAAGACCACAGCCATACAACCCAGAAAATCTACAACAGCTAATGTAACGGGAAGGGTTTAGAGTTAAAGGCACATTTATCTATTTTTACTCGTTATTTCCACTATGTCCGATGTAGCCCAAGATAGTCCGATCTCATCAGAGCTCAGAAGTTAAGCAGGGTCAGCCCTGGTTAGTATTTGTACCGGAGCCCACCAAGGAAGTCCCGGGCTGCTTCGCAGAGGCAGGCAGCGGCAAACTACATCTGGAAGCCTCTTCCCTTGAAAATCTCACCGAGTCGCCATAAATCGGCTGCGACTCGACAGCACCCAAAGTATATACATTCCACTGTACTATTTTTATTGTGAAACGCAAAGTATAAGAGATGGCCTTTTCTTGAAGCAGTGGAGTTGCAGTTTCCGCTGATGCGAACTGCAAGATATTTCACCATCCCTTCTGTATCGGTATGTTCAATATTGAGGCTCTGCAAATGTGCAAATATATTTAAATCTAACAGTAATTGATTAATTAAACAGCAGATGGTTAACCATCTACTCTACCGTCAGCCCAGCTACGGAGGATTTTCAGTCGACTGAATCAAGCGGAATAATTTATTTGCCTCTATTAGAGAGTACCGAGGAATCCCAAATGGAAACCTGTAGCGCTTGGGTTTTTTCCCCATAAATGAAAAACAACACTCTGAAAGAGCAATCGCTCCCAAGTGGTTCACACACCAGACATTAATATTTTAACAAAAGGGGAAGGAGAAAAATCCTGCATTCCTGGGGGAAATACTAGCAATTAGGGTTGCTAGCCTCCAGGTGGGGCCTGGAGATCTCCCACTTTTACAACTGATCTCCAGATGACAGAGATCAGCTTCCCCTGGGGAAAATACCCACTTTGGAGGGTGGGCTCTATGGCATTGTGCCCTGCTGAAGCAGAAGAGCAAGATTCAAACCCAGTTGCATCTTAAAGGCCAATGAGATTTCCAGCGTATAAACCAGAGGTCCGCAACGTGGTGCCCATAAGAACATAACAGAAGCCAATGTTGGATCAGGCCAATGGCCCATCCAGTCCAACACTCTGTGGCACACAGTGGCCAAAAATACCAGGTGCCATCAGGAGGTCCACCAGTGGGGCCAGGACACTAGAAGCCCTCCCACTGTTGCCCCCCCCCCAGCAACAAGAAGACAACGCATCCCTTGCCCCAGAATGAGAGTCCCTGTCGATGCCTTGTGGCTAACAGCCACCAATGGACCTCTGCTCCGTATGCTTATCCAATTCCCTCTTGAAGCTATCCATGCTTGTAGCCACCGCCACCTCCTGTGTGGAGGGGGAGGGAAAGGAGATTGTAAGCCGCTCTGAGACTCCCTTGGGTAGTGAAGGGCAGTGGGGTATAAATCCAATCTCTTCTTCACAAAACAAAAAACACGTCAAAGCTTAAACCAGGAGTCTTCATGACCAGGATTCTCACAGCCTGGCTCTCGGTTCAGTAGGTGACTTGGCAACGCCAACTTCCCGCAGGAACAGAAGGCAACATGGGTGTGCACCGCTGGCCCCTGCAACCCAGAAGGCGCATGAATCTCTTGGGTTAGTGGAGCCTGGCCTTCTGGCCTTGCCAACTCCACCGAACAGAACCTTCTCTCCCTGAGGCCTCAGAGCCTCCCGTTTCCAAATCGAGCACCACACCCAGCAACTGGAGACTCTGGGCTGGAGGACATGCTGACTTGGAACTTATTTTGCATAACTTTCTCCCCCCCACACACACACACACACCCATGCAGCATCATATGCACCATAATGGCTTTATTTCACTGTACTCTGAATTGCATAATCCAGTTTTATTGCATGCATTATACCGGTGTTTTATTACAGTATTTTTTATAACTCCAAAGTCCACCTTGAGTATCGACAAGAACGGCAGGTAATTAATGAACAAACTTTCCGCTTCTGGTTTCAGGGGGGTATAGCCAGTCTGTAGCAGCAGGACACAATTTGAGCCCGGTAGCCCCTTAAAGACCAACAAAATCCTCAGGGTATAAGGTTTTATGGCCCTGACCTGGCTAGCCAGATCTGGTCAGATCCTGGAAGCTAAGCAGGGTCGGCCCTTGTTAGTATTTGGATGGGAGACCCCTAAGAACGTCAACGATTGCTATGCAGAAGCAGGCAATGGCAAAGCACCTCTGAACATCTCTTGTTTCAAAAACCTGGATGTCCAAGGGTTAGCCAGGGCTCTTTTTGTAGAAAAAGCCCAGCAGGAACTCTAATTAGCATAACAGGCCACACCCAACAGCAGGAACTCATTAGCATATTGGGCCACACCCCCGACAGCACAGCTCATTAGCACATTAGGCTGCACCCCCATGTTACCAGAAGTGTGGTCATCCAGCCACACCCACCTTTCCCTTCTTATTCTGTTTACCTTGTTTGTTGTCAAAACCTAGGGCCTTTTTTTGTAGCAGGGACTCCTTTGCATGTTAGGCCACACACCCCTAATGTAGCCAATCCCGATGAGTCTCTGCTGTTGGGTGTGGCCTATTATGCTAATGAGTTCCTGCTGGGCGTGGCCAACTTGGGAGCCAGCCGGGACTCCGTTCCTGTGTGTTCCTGCCCCAAAATAGCCCTGGTTAGCCCGATCTCATCAGATCTCAGAAGCTAAGCCGGGTCAGCCTTGATTAGTACTTAGAAGAGAGGCCACCAAGGGAGTCCAGGGCTGCTACGCAGAGGCAGGCAATGGCTCTTGCCTTATAAACCTGATGGGATCGTCATAAAACAGCTGCACCTCAAAGGCAAAAATAATAGTAATAATGTTTTGTGAGTCAAAGCTCACTTAGGCCCCGGCCACACGGGCTGGAAAATGGGGGGTGGGGTGGGGTGGCTGTTTGCCCCGGGGCAAACTAACGCGCGACTGCGCAATCAGATGTCCGGTTGGCTAGGGGGGAGGTGCTGATCACACCAAAGGCAAAGAAGCGGGGCGGGGCAGCAAACGGGGTTGTGTTGTTTTTTGGTTTTTTATTTTTTTAAACTGAAGTGTGTGCATGCTCCGTTGGGTGCTTGTGCGCATCCGTGGAGCCTTGGGGGGGAAAAATGACCTGTTTGCAAGGGGACATGGGCGGGCGCCAGATGCCACCGGAAACACAATCAGACGCCCGCCCTTCCCCTGCGGTTTCCGGAAACTAGTACCTCGGAGGTACTAGGTTTTTGCCCCGGATCTTCGGCAGGAAGCCTCGGGTGAGCCACGGGAGCTCTACGCTTCCAGATGTGGCGGTGAGATCGCGCCCGGAAAATACGCCTATCTTCTGTCTCTGTGGCGTGGCTAATGCACCGTGTGACTGCAGCCTCTGTTGATCTTCTGTTGGAATTTTGTTGGTCTTTCAGGTGCGACCAGATTCAGGCCGCGGTCACACATGTTAAACAATCCACTTTCAATGCACTTTCCATCTGGATTTTACTGTGTGAACTGGCAAAACCCAGTTGGAAAGTGGACTGAAAGTTGACACCGCAGCCTGAGTCTTCTTCCAGTTCTAGATTTGTGTGGAACCACTCACAGCCCTAACACACGCCATCACTCACTCCCACCGCCTGTCACACAGCTGCGGCGGCACTGAATGCAAAAAAAACCCCATGACCTTACTTGCAAATGATTCCTTTCTAGAAAGAGGGAAGGATCACAGCAGAAATGATGTCAAACCTCTGCATCGTTCTGAATCATAAGCGGGGGCGCACGCAGGGGCGGGGGGGGAGAGAGAAACCGACCCATGATGTAACCTACCTTTTCCTTAATGTAGACTCGCCAACTTTAACCACCCGGATGACTTCTTTCACAGTGCGCCGGAAATCGTGCATCCTTGCCGCAACCAGCAGAGCTAGAGCACAAACGGGGAAAGGTCTACATCAAAAGGCAGTTCAATCGGAGGAGGCCAGGAAAATATAGTGAGTCACAAATCCCGCCGGGATTTCTGATCCTCGTATTAAGCGTAAAATATTTATAATTAGCTCTAGGCTTGAATGCAAAATGATTAAACCGAACTTTTGGTTCAAAAGTTTCTTTGTAGTCAAATTAAACCATCCGGAAAAAGATCATTCCGCAAACCAACGTTTGTTATCTTTATACGCCGGTGTCCGGAGTATGGTCTCCAAAGTGGCTCATGTCAATAGAGAGATAGGCTGTTGGGG
This sequence comes from Gekko japonicus, assembly GCF_001447785.1. NCBI lineage: Eukaryota > Metazoa > Chordata > Lepidosauria > Squamata > Gekkonidae > Gekko > Gekko japonicus. The sequence continues at coordinate 159,004 of NW_015168751.1, read as the reverse complement.
GTGGGATCCCCAAGAGAACTGCTCGTTGAGAGCCAGGACAGTGGCGTGGTTAAAGTGTCCACCTGTTGTTGTTGTTGTTCAGTCGCACAGTTGAGTCCAACTCTTCGCGACCCCATGGACCACATCACGCCAAGCCCTCCTGTCTCCCGTCATCCTCCGGAGTTTGCTCAATTTCATGTTCGTTGCATCCATAACACTGTCTAACCATCTCATCCTTTGCCATCCCCTTCTTCTTTTACCTTCCGTCTAATGAAATTAGTTCTGATAAGAGCTGTCCTTGAAAAAGAGCCGTTTCTGTCAGAGCTCTCTCAGCCCCACCTACCTCCCAGGCTGTCTGTTGTGGGGAAGGGAAGGGGAAGGAGTTAGTAAGCCGCTCTGAGACTCCTTTGGGTAGTGAAGGGCGGGGTATAAATCCAATCTCCTCTTCTTCTTCTTCATTTGGTGGCCAAAGTGTCCACCTAGGACCTGGGAAATTCAGGTTCAAATCCCCAGTCTGCCACGGAAGCTCTCTGGTTGACTTCTTTGGGGCTCTGCTTCTCTGGATGTTTTAGGCAGAGCCTAGGTGGCCATCTGACAGCAATGCTCATTCTGTGGATTTAGGCAGATAGTCAGAGGGAGGGCAGGATGAGCCAGTGCCCGGCTCTCGTGGCCCTTTCTTACATGCCCAGGGTAATGCCAATTGCCACTCTGGAGTCAGGAAGAAGGAGGAGGAGGAGGAGAAGGAGGAGATTGGATTTATACCCCGCCCTTCACTACCCAAAGGAGTCTCAGACCAGCTCACAAACTCCCTTCCCTTCCCCACAACAGACACCCTGTGAGGTAGGTGGGGCTGAGAGAGCTCTTTCAGGGACTTTTCTTCAGAGAACAACTCTAAGAGAACTTGTGACTGACCCAAGGTCACACCAGCAGCTGCATGTGAAGGAGTGGGGAATCAAAACCGGTTCTCCCAGATTAGAGTCTGCGCTCTTACCCACTACACCAAATTGGCTCTCAGGGAATTCTTCTCCAGGCCTGATTGGTCCAGGGATCCTGGAGGGATTTTTTTCAGAAAGTGGGCAGAGCCAGGTGGGGCTTTTGCCCAGCAGAGCTTCTGATTGGCCACTGGAAATCTGTTGTTGAAGAGTTACTGTTAGAATTATGCATAACCTCACTGACTGACATTGTGTGGTTGGCTCTGTCTCCTGTGGCAGCCATTTTGTAGTTGGCTCTGCATCTTGTGGCCAATGTTCCCTCTAAGCTGTGGAGTCTTGTGAGCAAAAATTCTACTTTCTGAGCTACTGGCATTAAAGTTGTGAATGAGCGATGTGGCTGCTGCATACATTAGTTTGCTCTGGAGCCATCCTTCCTGAGCTAAGACAAAAAAGTGTGAGCCGGAGACTAAAAAACTGTGAGCCGGCTCACACTAACTCAGTTTAGAGGGAACACTGCTTGTGGCAGACATTTTGTAATTGGTTCTGTCTCCTGTAGCAGCCAGACTGTGGTTGGTTCTGCATCTTTTGGCAGCCATTTTGTAATTAGTTCCACTTCCTGTGGCAACCATTTTGTAGTTAGTTCCACCTCCTGTAGCAGCCATTTTGTGGTTGTGCCCACAAGAATTCTAAAGGCACCCACAAGCTCAAAAAGGTCGGGGACCCTGACCTAGCAAATGGCAAATGAAATCTGGTGCTGAAGGTAAGTGGCTACAGAGATGTAGGGCTGTAAATAAGGAGGTACATAAGAACATAAGAGACGCCAATGTTGGATCAGGCCAAAGGCCCATCCAGTCCAACACTCTGTGTCACACAGTGGCCAGAAATACCAGGTGCCAACAGGGGGTCCAGCAGTGGGGTCAGGACACTAGAAGCCCTCCCACTGTTGACCCCCCCAAGCACCAAGGTAGGCTTTGCTGTCACCAAAGCAGAAAAAAGGGTTCAGCTCCCATCAAATGATGTCCCCAAATTTACTCTTTGCATATAGCTGTCCCATCTGTTTGGCCTTGTTTCCTCATTTACATAGCCTATAATCTCCTCCTGCCTCAGCAAAAAGTGGTTCGGTCAAGATCAGGCCAAGGTTTAAAGATCCTCCTTTATGTGGCATATCTGAGAGGTCATATGCATATTTTAATTTGATATGTCTAATTCAGGACCCACTGGGACCAGCAAGGATCGTGTTCCCCACAGTTCACCATGCGCAGCTCCGGGGTTTTTTCTCTACGCATTTCTGAGTTACATGCATTTAGATCAGAGACTTTAAAAATCAGGCCAAGGTTTAAAGATCCTCCTTTAAAAAAATGTGGCATATCTGAGAGGTAATATGCATGTTTTAATTTGATATGTCTAATTCAGGACCCACTGGGACCAGCAAGGATCGTGTTCCCCACAGTTCACCATGCGCAGCTCCTGGGTTTTTTCTCTACGCAATTCTGAGTTACATGCATTCAGATCAGAGACTTTAAAACAAGAATGTCCTGCTAGGACGATTAAATTGTCCCAACTTTTTTTTTTAATCTTCTCCCAAGACAAAAAGAGAAAAATGTGCTTTAACTCCAGGGCTTCTATTTAATATCCTGCTCCCAGCTGGATAACGTGTTTTTATGTAAAAAAACAACAACGATTAAGACAATCCCACAGAAAATGAGACTATTGATGGCCATGAACCACAGCAGCTAAACAGAAATTCCATGTTCGGAGGCACTCTGAATACATCGTACTGTGGGTTACCAGTATTGTAAAGATTATTATTTAATCCATTTATAGCTAGGATTGGCAGGGGAGGATTGGCTACATTAGGGGTGTGTAGCCTAATATGCAAAGGAGTTCCTGCAACAAAAAGAGCCCACCCTCCAAAGTAGCCATTGTCTCCAGGGGGGCTGATCTCTGTTGTCCGAACACCAGCTGCAATTCTGGGAGATCTCCAGCCACCACCAGGAAGATGGCAACCGTATTTATATTCCACTTTCCTCACGTTGGGGACTCCAAAATGGCTTACAAAATTCCAAGAACATAAGAGAAGCCAATGCTGGATCAGCCATGTGTTGATCACTCTTTGGGTGAAGAAGGACTTCCTTTTATCTGTTCTAACCCGACTGCTCAGCAATTTCACTGAGTGCCCACGAGTTCCTGTACTGTGAGAATACAACCCATTTCATCCTCGCAACAACCTTATGATGTAGGTTGGAGTGAGACCGGCCCAACCTTCCATGAGGGGTGGTTCAAACTTGGGTCTCTCAGATCCCAGTCCAACATTCTAACCACGATAAAACCCTGACTGTTACCTGTGCGCCCAGTTCATCAGCCTTCCAAAGGAAATACCTGGACATTCTGGAAACAGAACACTGGTTGAGTGATCCCGGTCCAATAGAAACATAAGAAGAGCCCTGCAGGATCAAAACAGTGGTCTGTCTAGTCCAGCATCCTGTCTCACACCTTTCACTGAGTGCCCACGAGTTCTTGTATTGTGAGAATACAACCCATTTTATCCTCGCAACAACCTTATGATGTAGGTTGGAGTGAGACTGGCCCAAGCTTCCATGAGGGGTGGTTCAAATCTGGGTCTCTCAGATCCCAGTCCAACATTCTAACCACGACAAAACCCTGACTATTACCTATGTGCCCAGCTCGTCAGCCTTCCAAAGCAAATACCTGGAAATTCTGGAAACAGAACACTGGACTTGAGTGATCCCGGTCCAATAGAAACATACGAAGAGCCCTGCAGGATCAGAACAGCGGTCTGTCTAATCCAGCATCCTGTCTCACACCATGGCCAATTAGTTCCTCTGGAGGGCCGAAAACAGGGCATAGAGGCTGAGGCCTTCCCCTGATGTTGCCTCCTGGCTCTGGGATTCAGAGGATTGGTGCCTCTGAATGTGGAGGTTCCCCTCAGTCACCAGGTCCAGTAGCCATTGATAGACTTATCCTCCATGAATCTATCTAATCCCCTTTTAGAGCTGTTTATTCCTGTCGCCATCACAACATCCTCTGGCAGCGAATCCCACATTTTAATCACTGTCTGGAGCAATGTTCCCTCTAAGTTGTGGAGTCTTGTGAGCAAAAATTCTACTTTGTGAGCTGCTGGCATTAAAGTTGTGAGCGAGCAATGTGGCTACTGCATAAATTAGTTTGCTCTGGAGCCCTCCTTCCTGAGCGAAGACAAAAATGTGTGAGCCGGAGGCTAAAAAACTGTGAGCTAGCTCACACTAACTCAGCTTAGAGGGAACACTGGTCTGGAGTATGTCCTTTTGTCCGTCCTGAGCCTACTGCCCATCAACTTCATTGGATGCCCTCGAGTTCTAGTATTTCGGGAGAGGGAGAAAAATTCGCTTTGTCAGCTCTCTCCACCCAACACGTCGCTTTACAAACTTCTATCATGTCCCCCCTTCAGTCAATCCAGCAGAACCCTTCTTAAAACTGATATAATCATTTGGCTCTGTTTCCTACAGAGCTCTCTAATGTGATACACTTGGGAATCTTGTGCTCTGCACTTCTAGGAGTTCTGGCACACGGATTCATCGGCTAGAAGCATGCGTGTTATCCAGGCACAACGCCAGGGACTGAACGATGCTAACCCCGGCACTCCTTTCCCACTCCCTTCAGTTTGATATTTTTAAGATCCCCGTATACGGATTTAGCCCAAAGGCACGAAATACTACGAGCGAGAGCGTGCAGTCCATTCTCCTTTTGCAAAACGAAATACGAAAACGGTACTGCGTCCAAAGCAGAGTTTCTGTGTAACTGACAGCCGCCGCTCAGTGCCTGGAACAGTTCGAGCCAGTTCTGCAATACCTGCTCCACAAAGGCCCGACGGCCGGCGCCCCGTGTGCATCCAGTCCCTCTTCATCTGCTGCAGCAGCCTCAGGGCCGTCATGGAGACCTCGTGGTTCTTATCCCCAAACTCCAGCATATGCGCAAAACGAGGAATATATAAGCAGGGATCTGCAACAGAACAAGAGCCAGTTATACACTTTCCTGGCCAGTTTGGTGTAGTGGTTAAGTGGTTAAGTGTGCGGACTCTAATATGGGAGAACCGGGTTTGATTCCCCACTCCTCCACTTGCACCTGCTGATGTGACCTTGGGTCAGTCATAAGCTCTGGCACAGCTGTCCTTGAAAAAGAGCAGTTTGTGTCAGAGTTCTCTCAGCCCCGCCTACCTCACAGGGTGTCTGTTGTGGGGAGGGGAAGGGAAAGGAGTTTGTAAGCCGCTCCGAGACTCCAAGTGAAGGGCGGGGTATAAATCCAATCTCTTCTTCTTCTTCTTCTTCTTCTTCTTCATCTTTCTAAGCATGCCTCTCTATGTCACTTGATAAAAGACAATTTAAACAACTGTGGTTTCTCAGACCTCAGACATTCTTACTTAGGTTGCCAACTCTAAGTTAGAAAATTCCTGGACATATGAAGTGGAGCCTGGGGAGGGGCCTCAGTTGGGTATAATACCATATAGTCCATACTCCAAAGAAGCCATGTTCTTGGTTTTTTTCAATTTTTGTATGTGTGTGTGTGTGTGTGAGGCTCCTTAGTCAGTCCACACCACACACAAGGCTTCTTAAGAAGATAAGTGTTTTATTGGAAGTCAAGTACTAAAGAACGAGTATACAGATTGTGTCAGGAATGACCTGTAATATGATGGCCACTGACTTATACTGTCATCAAACTCCCCCCCCCCCCAGGAGCCCAAGCCAATGAGTACATTTCGCACGCGCGGGCAGCAAGAAGCAGGCAAGCGGCTAAGTGCCTAAGCCTTTAACTTTCCCAGGCAAGTTAATTTGCAGCTGGAGATCGACAACAAGGATCAGGCCAGAGATAGCAGCCAAAAGCTAGACAGGGATCAGCTGGGAACGAGGAGGCGGCAGTGCACCCCTCCACATTCCAGTTCTATGACAGGGCTACCTGACAGTGTGCACCTGGGAGTCATGGTGACCTCTGGTGACTGACCCCTACTGGGGGCCCGGAGGATATTCAGAGAGGTGGCTGAATAAAGCCTGCCCCTGTCCTCCCACCTCTGGTATTCCAAGGAGGTCTCCCATCCAGGTACTTGCCAGAGTCGACCCCGCTTAGCTTCCGAGATCTGACGAGATCGGGCTTGCCTGGACTATCTGGGTCAGGGCCAAAGGAGCCCTGTGTCTGCAGTCTGGAGATCCGTTAAAATTCCAAGCGCTCCCCAGGCCGCACCTGGAGGTTGGCTACCTTATTCTTCCTCTGTTTAATGTATTCTGATAGAAGAGATTCCCCCCCTTGACAACCATCCTACTGTAAGCCGCCCTGAGCCTTCGGGGTAGGGCGGGGTAGAAATTCAAATATAAATAAATAAAATAAATAAGTTACTTTGCCAGCCACATAATGAAAAGTGTACCTTCCCCCACAGCAGAAGAGCATTAGAACATCAGAAGAGCCCTGCTGGATCAGACTGGTGGTCCATTTAGTCCAGCGTCCTGTCTCACACAGTGGCCAACCAGTTCCTCTGGAGGACCAACAACAGGGCAGAGAGGCCGAGGCCTTCATAAGAACATTAAGACGAGCCCTGCTGGATCAGACCAGTGGTCCATCTAGTCCAGCTTCCCATCTCACACAGTGGCCAACCAGTTCCCCTGGAGGGCCAACAACAGGGCACAGAGACTGAGGCCTTCATAAGAACATAAGACGAGCCCTGCTGGATCAGACCAGTGGTCCATCTAGTCCAGCTTCCCATCTCACACAGTGGCCAACCAGTTCCCCTGGAGGGCCAACAACAGGGCACAGAGACTGAGGCCTTCATAAGAACATAAGACGAGCCCTGCTGGATCAGACCGGTGGTCCATCTAGTCCAGCGTCCTGTCTCACACAGTGGCCAGCCAATTCCTCTGGAGGGTGAACAACAGGGCACAGAGGCCGAGGGCTTCCCCTGATGTTGCCTCCTGGCTCTGGGATTCAGAAGTTGACTGCCTCTGAATGTGGAGGTTCCCCTCAGTCACCATAGCTAGT